>NW_027315906.1:0-112356 GCF_026437365.1 Eucyclogobius newberryi | reverse complement strand
ATAACTCAAAAATGCAATAAGATAGGTTCAAACTTTAAAAGACATGTTGTGCAGATGTACAAGCCCCTCTTGCACAGAAAGTATGGCTTAGATATCTCTTGTAGTTTCTTCAGAACACACAAATTATCTGAAAATGCTTTTGAAGCAATAGACACAAAAACAGCTATAAATCCAAAACCTAATATGATAGACTCAAACTTTAAACTATATATTGTGTAGATTTACAGGTCCTACTTGCCCAGCAAAAAGGGTTCGAATAGCTCTTGCGCTTTTTTCGAAACTCACAAACAACTGTTCATGGGCTGAAAAGGCTTTTGGAGCAATAAAAACTTAAAAACTGCTATAACTCAAAAATACAATAAGATAGGTTCAAACTTTAAAAGACATGTTGTGCAGATGTACAAGCCCCTCTTGCACAGAAAGTATGGCTTAGATATCTCTTGTAGTTTCTTCAGAACACGCAAATGATCTGAAAATTCTTTTGAAGCAATAGACACAAAAACAGCTATAAATCCAAAACCTAATATGATAGACTCAAACTTTAAACTATATATTGTGTAGATTTACAGGTCCTACTTGCCCAGCAAAAAGGGTTCGAATAGCTCTTGCGCTTTTTTCGAAACTCACAAACAACTGTTCATGGGCTGAAAAGGCTTTTGGAGCAATAAAAACTTAAAAACTGCTATAACTCATAAATGCAATAAGATAGGTTCAAACTTTAAAAGACATGTTGTGCAGATGTACAAGCCCCTCTTGCACAGAAAGTATGGCTTAGATATCTCTTGTAGTTTCTTCAGAACACACAAATTATCTGAAAATGCTTTTGAAGCAATAGACACAAAAACAGCTATAAATCCAAAACCTAATATGATAGACTCAAACTTTAAACTATATATTGTGTAGATTTACAGGTCCTACTTGCCCAGCAAAAAGGGTTCGAATAGCTCTTGCGCTTTTTTCGAAACTCACAAACAACTGTTCATGGGCTGAAAAGGCTTTTGGAGCAATAAAAACTTAAAAACTGCTATAACTCAAAAATACAATAAGATAGGTTCAAACTTTAAAAGACATGTTGTGCAGATGTACAAGCCCCTCTTGCACAGAAAGTATGGCTTAGATATCTCTTGTAGTTTCTTCAGAACACGCAAATGATCTGAAAATTCTTTTGAAGCAATAGACACAAAAACAGCTATAAATCCAAAACCTAATATGATAGACTCAAACTTTAAACTATATATTGTGTAGATTTACAGGTCCTACTTGCCCAGCAAAAAGGGTTCGAATAGCTCTTGCGCTTTTTTCGAAACTCACAAACAACTGTTCATGGGCTGAAAAGGCTTTTGGAGCAATAAAAACTTAAAAACTGCTATAACTCATAAATGCAATAAGATAGGTTCAAACTTTAAAAGACATGTTGTGCAGATGTACAAGCCCCTCTTGCACAGAAAGTATGGCTTAGATATCTCTTGTAGTTTCTTCAGAACACACAAATTATCTGAAAATGCTTTTGAAGCAATAGACACAAAAACAGCTATAAATCCAAAACCTAATATGATAGACTCAAACTTTAAACTATATATTGTGTAGATTTACAGGTCCTACTTGCCCAGCAAAAAGGGTTCGAATAGCTCTTGCGCTTTTTTCGAAACTCACAAACAACTGTTCATGGGCATAAAAGGCTTTTGGAGCAATAAAAACTTAAAAACTGCTATAACTCAAAAATGCAATAAGATAGGTTCAAACTTTAAAAGACATGTTGTGCAGATGTACAAGCCCCTCTTGCACAGAAAGTATGGCTTAGATATCTCTTGTAGTTTCTTCAGAACACACAAATTATCTGAAAATGCTTTTGAAGCAATAGACACAAAAACAGCTATAAATCCAAAACCTAATATGATAGACTCAAACTTTAAACTATATATTGTGTAGATTTACAGGTCCTACTTGCCCAGCAAAAAGGGTTCGAATAGCTCTTGCACTTTTTTCGAAACTCACAAACAACTGTTCATGGGCTGAAAAGGCTTTTGGAGCAATAAAAACTTAAAAACTGCTATAACTCAAAAATGCAATAAGATAGGTTCAAACTTTAAAAGACATGTTGTGCAGATGTACAAGCCCCTCTTGCACAGAAAGTATGGCTTAGATATCTCTTGTAGTTTCTTCAGAACACACAAATTATCTGAAAATGCTTTTGAAGCAATAGACACAAAAACAGCTATAAATCCAAAACCTAATATGATAGACTCAAACTTTAAACTATATATTGTGTAGATTTACAGGTCCTACTTGCCCAGCAAAAAGGGTTCGAATAGCTCTTGCACTTTTTTCGAAACTCACAAACAACTGTTCATGGGCTGAAAAGGCTTTTGGAGCAATAAAAACTTAAAAACTGCTATAACTCAAAAATGCAATAAGATAGGTTCAAACTTTAAAAGACATGTTGTGCAGATGTACAAGCCCCTCTTGCACAGAAAGTATGGCTTAGATATCTCTTGTAGTTTCTTCAGAACACACAAATTATCTGAAAATGCTTTTGAAGCAATAGACACAAAAACAGCTATAAATCCAAAACCTAATATGATAGACTCAAACTTTAAACTATATATTGTGTAGATTTACAGGTCCTACTTGCCCAGCAAAAAGGGTTCGAATAGCTCTTGCACTTTTTTCGAAACTCACAAACAACTGTTCATGGGCTGAAAAGGCTTTTGGAGCAATAAAAACTTAAAAACTGCTATAACTCAAAAATGCAATAAGATAGGTTCAAACTTTAAAAGACATGTTGTGCAGATGTACAAGCCCCTCTTGCACAGAAAGTATGGCTTAGATATCTCTTGTAGTTTCTTCAGAACACACAAATTATCTGAAGATGCTTTTGAAGCAATAGACACAAAAACAGCTATAAATCCAAAACCTAATATGATAGACTCAAACTTTAAACTATATATTGTGTAGATTTACAGGTCCTACTTGCCCAGCAAAAAGGGTTCGAATAGCTCTTGCGCTTTTTTCGAAACTCACAAACAACTGTTCATGGGCTGAAAAGGCTTTTGGAGCAATAAAAACTTAAAAACTGCTATAACTCAAAAATGCAATAAGATAGGTTCAAACTTTAAAAGACATGTTGTGCAGATGTACAAGCCCCTCTTGCACAGAAAGTATGGCTTAGATATCTCTTGTAGTTTCTTCAGAACACACAAATTATCTGAAAATGCTTTTGAAGCAATAGACACAAAAACAGCTATAAATCCAAAACCTAATATGATAGACTCAAACTTTAAACTATATATTGTGTAGATTTACAGGTCCTACTTGCCCAGCAAAAAGGGTTCGAATAGCTCTTGCGCTTTTATCGAAACTCACAAACAACTGTTCATGGGCTGAAAAGGCTTTTGGAGCAATAAAAACTTAAAAACTGCTATAACTCAAAAATGCAATAAGATAGGTTCAAACTTTAAAAGACATGTTGTGCAGATGTACAAGCCCCTCTTGCACAGAAAGTATGGCTTAGATATCTCTTGTAGTTTCTTCAGAACACACAAATTATCTGAAAATGCTTTTGAAGCAATAGACACAAAAACATCTATAAATCCAAAACCTAATATGATAGACTCAAACTTTAAACTATATATTGTGTAGATTTACAGGTCCTACTTGCCCAGCAAAAAGGGTTCGAATAGCTCTTGCACTTTTTTCGAAACTCACAAACAACTGTTCATGGGCTGAAAAGGCTTTTGGAGCAATAAAAACTTAAAAACTGCTATAACTCAAAAATGCAATAAGATAAGTTCAAACTTTAAAAGACATGTTGTGCAGATGTACAAGCCCCTCTTGCACAGAAAGTATGGCTTAGATATCTCTTGTAGTTTCTTCAGAACACACAAATTATCTGAAAATGCTTTTGAAGCAATAGACACAAAAACAGCTATAAATCCAAAACCTAATATGATAGACTCAAACTTTAAACTATATATTGTTTAGATTTACAGGTCCTACTTGCCCAGCAAAAAGGGTTCGAATAGCTCTTGCACTTTTTTCGAAACTCACAAACAACTGTTCATGGGCTGAAAAGGCTTTTGGAGCAATAAAAACTTAAAAACTGCTATAACTCAAAAATGCAATAAGATAGGTTCAAACTTTAAAAGACATGTTGTGCAGATGTACAAGCCCCTCTTGCACAGAAAGTATGGCTTAGATATCTCTTGTAGTTTCTTCAGAACACACAAATTATCTGAAAATGCTTTTGAAGCAATAGACACAAAAACAGCTATAAATCCAAAACCTAATATGATAGACTCAAACTTTAAACTATATATTGTTTAGATTTACAGGTCCTACTTGCCCAGCAAAAAGGGTTCGAATAGCTCTTGCACTTTTTTCGAAACTCACAAACAACTGTTCATGGGCTGAAAAGGCTTTTGGAGCAATAAAAACTTAAAAACTGCTATAACTCAAAAATGCAATAAGATAGGTTCAAACTTTAAAAGACATGTTGTGCAGATGTACAAGCCCCTCTTGCACAGAAAGTATGGCTTAGATATCTCTTGTAGTTTCTTCAGAACACACAAATTATCTGAAAATGCTTTTGAAGCAATAGACACAAAAACAGCTATAAATCCAAAACCTAATATGATAGACTCAAACTTTAAACTATATATTGTGTAGATTTACAGGTCCTACTTGCCCAGCAAAAAGGGTTCGAATAGCTCTTGCACTTTTATCGAAACTCACAAACAACTGTTCATGGGCTGAAAAGGCTTTTGGAGCAATAAAAACTTAAAAACTGCTATAACTCAAAAATGCAAAAAGATAAGTTCAAACTTTAAAAGACATGTTGTGCAGATGTACAAGCCCCTCTTGCACAGAAAGTATGGCTTAGATATCTCTTGTAGTTTCTTCAGAACACACAAATTATCTGAAAATGCTTTTGAAGCAATAGACACAAAAACAGCTATAAATCCAAAACCTAATATGATAGACTCAAACTTTAAACTATATATTGTGTAGATTTACAGGTCCTACTTGCCCAGCAAAAAGGGTTCGAATAGCTCTTGCACTTTTTTCGAAACTCACAAACAACTGTTCATGGGCTGAAAATGCTTTTGGAGCAATAAAAACTTAAAAACTGCTATAACTCAAAAATGCAATAAGATAGGTTCAAACTTTAAAAGACATGTTGTGCAGATGTACAAGCCCCTCTTGCACAGAAAGTATGGCTTAGATATCTCTTGTAGTTTCTTCAGAACACACAAATTATCTGAAAATGCTTTTGAAGCAATAGACACAAAAACAGCTATAAATCCAAAACCTAATATGATAGACTCAAACTTTAAACTATATATTGTGTAGATTTACAGGTCCTACTTGCCCAGCAAAAAGGGTTCGAATAGCTCTTGCGCTTTTTTCGAAACTCACAAACAACTGTTCATGGGCTGAAAAGGCTTTTGGAGCAATAAAAACTTAAAAACTGCTATAACTCAAAAATGCAATAAGATAGGTTCAAACTTTAAAAGACATGTTGTGCAGATGTACAAGCCCCTCTTGCACAGAAAGTATGGCTTAGATATCTCTTGTAGTTTCTTCAGAACACACAAATTATCTGAAAATGCTTTTGAAGCAATAGACACAAAAACAGCTATAAATCCAAAACCTAATATGATAGACTCAAACTTTAAACTATATATTGTGTAGATTTACAGGTCCTACTTGCCCAGCAAAAAGGGTTCGAATAGCTCTTGCGCTTTTATCGAAACTCACAAACAACTGTTCATGGGCTGAAAAGGCTTTTGGAGCAATAAAAACTTAAAAACTGCTATAACTCAAAAATGCAATAAGATAGGTTCCAACTTTAAAAGACATGTTGTGCAGATGTACAAGCCCCTCTTGCACAGAAAGTATGGCTTAGATATCTCTTGTAGTTTCTTCAGAACACACAAATTATCTGAAAATGCTTTTGAAGCAATAGACACAAAAACATCTATAAATCCAAAACCTAATATGATAGACTCAAACTTTAAACTATATATTGTGTAGATTTACAGGTCCTACTTGCCCAGCAAAAAGGGTTCGAATAGCTCTTGCACTTTTTTCGAAACTCACAAACAACTGTTCATGGGCTGAAAAGGCTTTTGGAGCAATAAAAACTTAAAAACTGCTATAACTCAAAAATGCAATAAGATAAGTTCAAACTTTAAAAGACATGTTGTGCAGATGTACAAGCCCCTCTTGCACAGAAAGTATGGCTTAGATATCTCTTGTAGTTTCTTCAGAACACACAAATTATCTGAAAATGCTTTTGAAGCAATAGACACAAAAACAGCTATAAATCCAAAACCTAATATGATAGACTCAAACTTTAAACTATATATTGTGTAGATTTACAGGTCCTACTTGCCCAGCAAAAAGGGTTCGAATAGCTCTTGCACTTTTTTCGAAACTCACAAACAACTGTTCATGGGCTGAAAAGGCTTTTGGAGCAATAAAAACTTAAAAACTGCTATAACTCAAAAATGCAATAAGATAGGTTCAAACTTTAAAAGACATGTTGTGCAGATGTACAAGCCCCTCTTGCACAGAAAGTATGGCTTAGATATCTCTTGTAGTTTCTTCAGAACACACAAATTATCTGAAAATGCTTTTGAAGCAATAGACACAAAAACAGCTATAAATCCAAAACCTAATATGATAGACTCAAACTTTAAACTATATATTGTTTAGATTTACAGGTCCTACTTGCCCAGCAAAAAGGGTTCGAATAGCTCTTGCACTTTTTTCGAAACTCACAAACAACTGTTCATGGGCTGAAAAGGCTTTTGGAGCAATAAAAACTTAAAAACTGCTATAACTCAAAAATGCAATAAGATAGGTTCAAACTTTAAAAGACATGTTGTGCAGATGTACAAGCCCCTCTTGCACAGAAAGTATGGCTTAGATATCTCTTGTAGTTTCTTCAGAACACACAAATTATCTGAAAATGCTTTTGAAGCAATAGACACAAAAACAGCTATAAATCCAAAACCTAATATGATAGACTCAAACTTTAAACTATATATTGTGTAGATTTACAGGTCCTACTTGCCCAGCAAAAAGGGTTCGAATAGCTCTTGCACTTTTATCGAAACTCACAAACAACTGTTCATGGGCTGAAAAGGCTTTTGGAGCAATAAAAACTTAAAAACTGCTATAACTCAAAAATGCAAAAAGATAAGTTCAAACTTTAAAAGACATGTTGTGCAGATGTACAAGCCCCTCTTGCACAGAAAGTATGGCTTAGATATCTCTTGTAGTTTCTTCAGAACACACAAATTATCTGAAAATGCTTTTGAAGCAATAGACACAAAAACAGCTATAAATCCAAAACCTAATATGATAGACTCAAACTTTAAACTATATATTGTGTAGATTTACAGGTCCTACTTGCCCAGCAAAAAGGGTTCGAATAGCTCTTGCACTTTTTTCGAAACTCACAAACAACTGTTCATGGGCTGAAAATGCTTTTGGAGCAATAAAAACTTAAAAACTGCTATAACTCAAAAATGCAATAAGATAGGTTCAGACTTTAAAAGACATGTTGTGCAGATGTACAAGCCCCTCTTGCACAGAAAGTATGGCTTAGATATCTCTTGTAGTTTCTTCAGAACACACAAATTATCTGAAAATGCTTTTGAAGCAATAGACACAAAAACAGCTATAAATCCAAAACCTAATATGATAGACTCAAACTTTAAACTATATATTGTGTAGATTTACAGGTCCTACTTGCCCAGCAAAAAGGGTTCGAATAGCTCTTGCGCTTTTATCGAAACTCACAAACAACTGTTCATGGGCTGAAAAGGCTTTTGGAGCAATAAAAACTTAAAAACTGCTATAACTCAAAAATGCAATAAGATAGGTTCAAACTTTAAAAGACATGTTGTGCAGATGTACAAGCCCCTCTTGCACAGAAAGTATGGCTTAGATATCTCTTGTAGTTTCTTCAGAACACACAAATTATCTGAAAATGCTTTTGAAGCAATAGACACAAAAACAGCTATAAATCCAAAACCTAATATGATAGACTCAAACTTTAAACTATATATTGTGTAGATTTACAGGTCCTACTTGCCCAGCAAAAAGGGTTCGAATAGCTCTTGCACTTTTTTCGAAACTCACAAACAACTGTTCATGGGCTGAAAAGGCTTTTGGAGCAATAAAAACTTAAAAACTGCTATAACTCAAAAATGCAATAAGATAGGTTCAAACTTTAAAAGACATGTTGTGCAGATGTACAAGCCCCTCTTGCACAGAAAGTATGGCTTAGATATCTCTTGTAGTTTCTTCAGAACACACAAATTATCTGAAAATGCTTTTGAAGCAATAGACACAAAAACAGCTATAAATCCAAAACCTAATATGATAGACTCAAACTTTAAACTATATATTGTGTAGATTTACAGGTCCTACTTGCCCAGCAAAAAGGGTTCGAATAGCTCTTGCACTTTTATCGAAACTCACAAACAACTGTTCATGGGCTGAAAAGGCTTTTGGAGCAATAAAAACTTAAAAACTGCTATAACTCAAAAATGCAAAAAGATAAGTTCAAACTTTAAAAGACATGTTGTGCAGATGTACAAGCCCCTCTTGCACCGAAAGTATGGCTTAGATATCTCTTGTAGTTTCTTCAGAACACACAAATTATCTGAAAATGCTTTTGAAGCAATAGACACAAAAACAGCTATAAATCCAAAACCTAATATGATAGACTCAAACTTTAAACTATATATTGTGTAGATTTACAGGTCCTACTTGCCCAGCAAAAAGGGTTCGAATAGCTCTTGCACTTTTTTCGAAACTCACAAACAACTGTTCATGGGCTGAAAATGCTTTTGGAGCAATAAAAACTTAAAAACTGCTATAACTCAAAAATGCAATAAGATAGGTTCAAACTTTAAAAGACATGTTGTGCAGATGTACAAGCCCCTCTTGCACAGAAAGTATGGCTTAGATATCTCTTGTAGTTTCTTCAGAACACACAAATTATCTGAAAATGCTTTTGAAGCAATAGACACAAAAACAGCTATAAATCCAAAACCTAATATGATAGACTCAAACTTTAAACTATATATTGTGTAGATTTACAGGTCCTACTTGCCCAGCAAAAAGGGTTCGAATAGCTCTTGCGCTTTTATCGAAACTCACAAACAACTGTTCATGGGCTGAAAAGGCTTTTGGAGCAATAAAAACTTAAAAACTGCTATAACTCAAAAATGCAATAAGATAGGTTCAAACTTTAAAAGACATGTTGTGCAGATGTACAAGCCCCTCTTGCACAGAAAGTATGGCTTAGATATCTCTTGTAGTTTCTTCAGAACACACAAATTATCTGAAAATGCTTTTGAAGCAATAGACACAAAAACAGCTATAAATCCAAAACCTAATATGATAGACTCAAACTTTAAACTATATATTGTGTAGATTTACAGGTCCTACTTGCCCAGCAAAAAGGGTTCGAATAGCTCTTGCACTTTTTTCGAAACTCACAAACAACTGTTCATGGGCTGAAAAGGCTTTTGGAGCAATAAAAACTTAAAAACTGCTATAACTCAAAAATGCAATAAGATAGGTTCAAACTTTAAAAGACATGTTGTGCAGATGTACAAGCCCCTCTTGCACAGAAAGTATGGCTTAGATATCTCTTGTAGTTTCTTCAGAACACACAAATTATCTGAAAATGCTTTTGAAGCAATAGACACAAAAACAGCTATAAATCCAAAACCTAATATGATAGAC
This sequence comes from Eucyclogobius newberryi, assembly GCF_026437365.1. NCBI lineage: Eukaryota > Metazoa > Chordata > Actinopteri > Gobiiformes > Gobiidae > Eucyclogobius > Eucyclogobius newberryi. The sequence continues at coordinate 102,588 of NW_027315906.1, read as the reverse complement.
TCAAACTTTAAACTATATATTGTTTAGATTTACAGGTCCTACTTGCCCAGCAAAAAGGGTTCGAATAGCTCTTGCACTTTTTTCGAAACTCACAAACAACTGTTCATGGGCTGAAAAGGCTTTTGGAGCAATAAAAACTTAAAAACTGCTATAACTCAAAAATGCAATAAGATAGGTTCAAACTTTAAAAGACATGTTGTGCAGATGTACAAGCCCCTCTTGCACAGAAAGTATGGCTTAGATATCTCTTGTAGTTTCTTCAGAACACACAAATTATCTGAAAATGCTTTTGAAGCAATAGACACAAAAACAGCTATAAATCCAAAACCTAATATGATAGACTCAAACTTTAAACTATATATTGTGTAGATTTACAGGTCCTACTTGCCCAGCAAAAAGGGTTCGAATAGCTCTTGCACTTTTATCGAAACTCACAAACAACTGTTCATGGGCTGAAAAGGCTTTTGGAGCAATAAAAACTTAAAAACTGCTATAACTCAAAAATGCAAAAAGATAAGTTCAAACTTTAAAAGACATGTTGTGCAGATGTACAAGCCCCTCTTGCACAGAAAGTATGGCTTAGATATCTCTTGTAGTTTCTTCAGAACACACAAATTATCTGAAAATGCTTTTGAAGCAATAGACACAAAAACAGCTATAAATCCAAAACCTAATATGATAGACTCAAACTTTAAACTATATATTGTGTAGATTTACAGGTCCTACTTGCCCAGCAAAAAGGGTTCGAATAGCTCTTGCACTTTTTTCGAAACTCACAAACAACTGTTCATGGGCTGAAAATGCTTTTGGAGCAATAAAAACTTAAAAACTGCTATAACTCAAAAATGCAATAAGATAGGTTCAGACTTTAAAAGACATGTTGTGCAGATGTACAAGCCCCTCTTGCACAGAAAGTATGGCTTAGATATCTCTTGTAGTTTCTTCAGAACACACAAATTATCTGAAAATGCTTTTGAAGCAATAGACACAAAAACAGCTATAAATCCAAAACCTAATATGATAGACTCAAACTTTAAACTATATATTGTGTAGATTTACAGGTCCTACTTGCCCAGCAAAAAGGGTTCGAATAGCTCTTGCGCTTTTATCGAAACTCACAAACAACTGTTCATGGGCTGAAAAGGCTTTTGGAGCAATAAAAACTTAAAAACTGCTATAACTCAAAAATGCAATAAGATAGGTTCAAACTTTAAAAGACATGTTGTGCAGATGTACAAGCCCCTCTTGCACAGAAAGTATGGCTTAGATATCTCTTGTAGTTTCTTCAGAACACACAAATTATCTGAAAATGCTTTTGAAGCAATAGACACAAAAACAGCTATAAATCCAAAACCTAATATGATAGACTCAAACTTTAAACTATATATTGTGTAGATTTACAGGTCCTACTTGCCCAGCAAAAAGGGTTCGAATAGCTCTTGCACTTTTTTCGAAACTCACAAACAACTGTTCATGGGCTGAAAAGGCTTTTGGAGCAATAAAAACTTAAAAACTGCTATAACTCAAAAATGCAATAAGATAGGTTCAAACTTTAAAAGACATGTTGTGCAGATGTACAAGCCCCTCTTGCACAGAAAGTATGGCTTAGATATCTCTTGTAGTTTCTTCAGAACACACAAATTATCTGAAAATGCTTTTGAAGCAATAGACACAAAAACAGCTATAAATCCAAAACCTAATATGATAGACTCAAACTTTAAACTATATATTGTGTAGATTTACAGGTCCTACTTGCCCAGCAAAAAGGGTTCGAATAGCTCTTGCACTTTTATCGAAACTCACAAACAACTGTTCATGGGCTGAAAAGGCTTTTGGAGCAATAAAAACTTAAAAACTGCTATAACTCAAAAATGCAAAAAGATAAGTTCAAACTTTAAAAGACATGTTGTGCAGATGTACAAGCCCCTCTTGCACCGAAAGTATGGCTTAGATATCTCTTGTAGTTTCTTCAGAACACACAAATTATCTGAAAATGCTTTTGAAGCAATAGACACAAAAACAGCTATAAATCCAAAACCTAATATGATAGACTCAAACTTTAAACTATATATTGTGTAGATTTACAGGTCCTACTTGCCCAGCAAAAAGGGTTCGAATAGCTCTTGCACTTTTTTCGAAACTCACAAACAACTGTTCATGGGCTGAAAATGCTTTTGGAGCAATAAAAACTTAAAAACTGCTATAACTCAAAAATGCAATAAGATAGGTTCAAACTTTAAAAGACATGTTGTGCAGATGTACAAGCCCCTCTTGCACAGAAAGTATGGCTTAGATATCTCTTGTAGTTTCTTCAGAACACACAAATTATCTGAAAATGCTTTTGAAGCAATAGACACAAAAACAGCTATAAATCCAAAACCTAATATGATAGACTCAAACTTTAAACTATATATTGTGTAGATTTACAGGTCCTACTTGCCCAGCAAAAAGGGTTCGAATAGCTCTTGCGCTTTTATCGAAACTCACAAACAACTGTTCATGGGCTGAAAAGGCTTTTGGAGCAATAAAAACTTAAAAACTGCTATAACTCAAAAATGCAATAAGATAGGTTCAAACTTTAAAAGACATGTTGTGCAGATGTACAAGCCCCTCTTGCACAGAAAGTATGGCTTAGATATCTCTTGTAGTTTCTTCAGAACACACAAATTATCTGAAAATGCTTTTGAAGCAATAGACACAAAAACAGCTATAAATCCAAAACCTAATATGATAGACTCAAACTTTAAACTATATATTGTGTAGATTTACAGGTCCTACTTGCCCAGCAAAAAGGGTTCGAATAGCTCTTGCGCTTTTATCGAAACTCACAAACAACTGTTCATGGGCTGAAAAGGCTTTTGGAGCAATAAAAACTTAAAAACTGCTATAACTCAAAAATGCAATAAGATAGGTTCAAACTTTAAAAGACATGTTGTGCAGATGTACAAGCCCCTCTTGCACAGAAAGTATGGCTTAGATATCTCTTGTAGTTTCTTCAGAACACACAAATTATCTGAAAATGCTTTTGAAGCAATAGACACAAAAACAGCTATAAATCCAAAACCTAATATGATAGACTCAAACTTTAAACTATATATTGTGTAGATTTACAGATCCTACTTGCCCAGCAAAAAGGGTTCGAATAGCTCTTGCACTTTTTTCGAAACTCACAAACAACTGTTCATGGGCTGAAAAGGCTTTTGGAGCAATAAAAACTTAAAAACTGCTATAACTCAAAAATGCAATAAGATAGGTTCAAACTTTAAAAGACATGTTGTGCAGATGTACAAGCCCCTCTTGCACAGAAAGTATGGCTTAGATATCTCTTGTAGTTTCTTCAGAACACACAAATTATCTGAAAATGCTTTTGAAGCAATAGACACAAAAACAGCTATAAATCCAAAACCTAATATGATAGACTCAAACTTTAAACTATATATTGTTTAGATTTACAGGTCCTACTTGCCCAGCAAAAAGGGTTCGAATAGCTCTTGCACTTTTTTCGAAACTCACAAACAACTGTTCATGGGCTGAAAAGGCTTTTGGAGCAATAAAAACTTAAAAACTGCTATAACTCAAAAATGCAATAAGATAGGTTCAAACTTTAAAAGACATGTTGTGCAGATGTACAAGCCCCTCTTGCACAGAAAGTATGGCTTAGATATCTCTTGTAGTTTCTTCAGAACACACAAATTATCTGAAAATGCTTTTGAAGCAATAGACACAAAAACAGCTATAAATCCAAAACCTAATATGATAGACTCAAACTTTAAACTATATATTGTTTAGATTTACAGGTCCTACTTGCCCAGCAAAAAGGGTTCGAATAGCTCTTGCACTTTTTTCGAAACTCACAAACAACTGTTCATGGGCTGAAAAGGCTTTTGGAGCAATAAAAACTTAAAAACTGCTAAAACTCAAAAATGCAATAAGATAGGTTCAAACTTTAAAAGACATGTTGTGCAGATGTACAAGCCCCTCTTGCACAGAAAGTATGGCTTAGATATCTCTTGTAGTTTCTTCAGAACACACAAATTATCTGAAGATGCTTTTGAAGCAATAGACACAAAAACAGCTATAAATCCAAAACCTAATATGATAGACTCAAACTTTAAACTATATATTGTGTAGATTTACAGGTCCTACTTGCCCAGCAAAAAGGGTTCGAATAGCTCTTGCGCTTTTTTCGAAACTCACAAACAACTGTTCATGGGCTGAAAAGGCTTTTGGAGCAATAAAAACTTAAAAACTGCTATAACTCAAAAATGCAATAAGATAGGTTCAAACTTTAAAAGACATGTTGTGCAGATGTACAAGCCCCTCTTGCACAGAAAGTATGGCTTAGATATCTCTTGTAGTTTCTTCAGAACACACAAATTATCTGAAAATGCTTTTGAAGCAATAGACACAAAAACAGCTATAAATCCAAAACCTAATATGATAGACTCAAACTTTAAACTATATATTGTGTAGATTTACAGGTCCTACTTGCCCAGCAAAAAGGGTTCGAATAGCTCTTGCACTTTTATCGAAACTCACAAACAACTGTTCATGGGCTGAAAAGGCTTTTGGAGCAATAAAAACTTAAAAACTGCTATAACTCAAACATGCAATAAGATAAGTTCAAACTTTAAAAGACATGTTGTGCAGATGTACAAGCCCCTCTTGCACAGAAAGTATGGCTTAGATATCTCTTGTAGTTTCTTCAGAACACACAAATTATCTGAAAATGCTTTTGAAGCAATAGACACAAAAACAGCTATAAATCCAAAACCTAATATGATAGACTCAAACTTTAAACTATATATTGTGTAGATTTACAGGTCCTACTTGCCCAGCAAAAAGGGTTCGAATAGCTCTTGCGCTTTTATCGAAACTCACAAACAACTGTTCATGGGCTGAAAAGGCTTTTGGAGCAATAAAAACTTAAAAACTGCTATAACTCAAAAATGCAATAAGATAGGTTCAAACTTTAAAAGACATGTTGTGCAGATGTACAAGCCCCTCTTGCACAGAAAGTATGGCTTAGATATCTCTTGTAGTTTCTTCAGAACACACAAATTATCTGAAAATGCTTTTGAAGCAATAGACACAAAAACATCTATAAATCCAAAACCTAATATGATAGACTCAAACTTTAAACTATATATTGTGTAGATTTACAGGTCCTACTTGCCCAGCAAAAAGGGTTCGAATAGCTCTTGCACTTTTTTTGAAACTCACAAACAACTGTTCATGGGCTGAAAAGGCTTTTGGAGCAATAAAAACTTAAAAACTGCTATAACTCAAAAATGCAATAAGATAAGTTCAAACTTTAAAAGACATGTTGTGCAGATGTACAAGCCCCTCTTGCACAGAAAGTATGGCTTAGATATCTCTTGTAGTTTCTTCAGAACACACAAATTATCTGAAAATGCTTTTGAAGCAATAGACACAAAAACAGCTATAAATCCAAAACCTAATATGATAGACTCAAACTTTAAACTATATATTGTTTAGATTTACAGGTCCTACTTGCCCAGCAAAAAGGGTTCGAATAGCTCTTGCACTTTTTTCGAAACTCACAAACAACTGTTCATGGGCTGAAAAGGCTTTTGGAGCAATAAAAACTTAAAAACTGCTATAACTCAAAAATGCAATAAGATAGGTTCAAACTTTAAAAGACATGTTGTGCAGATGTACAAGCCCCTCTTGCACAGAAAGTATGGCTTAGATATCTCTTGTAGTTTCTTCAGAACACACAAATTATCTGAAAATGCTTTTGAAGCAATAGACACAAAAACAGCTATAAATCCAAAACCTAATATGATAGACTCAAACTTTAAACTATATATTGTGTAGATTTACAGATCCTACTTGCCCAGCAAAAAGGGTTCGAATAGCTCTTGCACTTTTATCGAAACTCACAAACAACTGTTCATGGGCTGAAAAGGCTTTTGGAGCAATAAAAACTTAAAAACTGCTATAACTCAAAAATGCAAAAAGATAAGTTCAAACTTTAAAAGACATGTTGTGCAGATGTACAAGCCCCTCTTGCACAGAAAGTATGGCTTAGATATCTCTTGTAGTTTCTTCAGAACACACAAATGATCTGAAAATGCTTTTGAAGCAATAGACACAAAAACAGCTATAAATCCAAAACCTAATATGATAGACTCAAACTTTAAACTATATATTGTGTAGATTTACAGGTCCTACTTGCCCAGCAAAAAGGGTTCGAATAGCTCTTGCGCTTTTATCGAAACTCACAAACAACTGTTCATGGGCTGAAAAGGCTTTTGGAGCAATAAAAACTTAAAAACTGCTATAACTCAAAAATGCAATAAGATAGGTTCAAACTTTAAAAGACATGTTGTGCAGATGTACAAGCCCCTCTTGCACAGAAAGTATGGCTTAGATATCTCTTGTAGTTTCTTCAGAACACACAAATTATCTGAAAATGCTTTTGAAGCAATAGACACAAAAACAGCTATAAATCCAAAACCTAATATGATAGACTCAAACTTTAAACTATATATTGTGTAGATTTACAGGTCCTACTTGCCCAGCAAAAAGGGTTCGAATAGCTCTTGCGCTTTTATCGAAACTCACAAACAACTGTTCATGGGCTGAAAAGGCTTTTGGAGCAATAAAAACTTAAAAACTGCTATAACTCAAAAATGCAATAAGATAGGTTCAAACTTTAAAAGACATGTTGTGCAGATGTACAAGCCCCTCTTGCACAGAAAGTATGGCTTAGATATCTCTTGTAGTTTCTTCAGAACACACAAATTATCTGAAAATGCTTTTGAAGCAATAGACACAAAAACAGCTATAAATCCAAAACCTAATATGATAGACTCAAACTTTAAACTATATATTGTGTAGATTTACAGGTCCTACTTGCCCAGCAAAAAGGGTTCGAATAGCTCTTGCACTTTTTTCGAAACTCACAAACAACTGTTCATGGGCTGAAAAGGCTTTTGGAGCAATAAAAACTTAAAAACTGCTATAACTCAAAAATGCAATAAGATAGGTTCAAACTTTAAAAGACATGTTGTGCAGATGTACAAGCCCCTCTTGCACAGAAAGTATGGCTTAGATATCTCTTGTAGTTTCTTCAGAACACACAAATTATCTGAAAATGCTTTTGAAGCAATAGACACAAAAACAGCTATAAATCCAAAACCTAATATGATAGACTCAAACTTTAAACTATATATTGTGTAGGTTTACAGGTCCTACTTGCCCAGCAAAAAGGGTTCGAATAGCTCTTGCGTTTTTATCGAAACTCACAAACAACTGTTCATGGGCTGAAAATGCTTTTGGAGCAATAAAAACTTAAAAACTGCTATAACTCAAAAATGCAATAAGATAGGTTCAAACTTTAAAAGACATGTTGTGCAGATGTACAAGCCCCTCTTGCACAGAAAGTATGGCTTAGATATCTCTTGTAGTTTCTTCAGAACACGCACATTATCTGAAAATGCTTTTGAAGCAATAGACACAAAAACAGCTATAAATCCAAAACCTAATATGATAGACTCAAACTTTAAACTATATATTGTGTAGATTTACAGGTCCTACTTGCCCAGCAAAAAGGGTTCGAATAGCTCTTGCGCTTTTATCGAAACTCACAAACAACTGTTCATGGGCTGAAAAGGCTTTTGGAGCAATAAAAACTTAAAAACTGCTATAACTCAAAAATGCAATAAGATAGGTTCAAACTTTAAAAGACATGTTGTGCAGATGTACAAGCCCCTCTTGCACAGAAAGTATGGCTTAGATATCTCTTGTAGTTTCTTCAGAACACACAAATTATCTGAAAATGCTTTTGAAGCAATAGACACAAAAACAGCTATAAATCCAAAACCTAATATGATAGACTCAAACTTTAAACTATATATTGTGTAGATTTACAGGTCCTACTTGCCCAGCAAAAAGGGTTCGAATAGCTCTTGCACTTTTTTCGAAACTCACAAACAACTGTTCATGGGCTGAAAAGGCTTTTGGAGCAATAAAAACTTAAAAAACTGTTATAACTCAAAAATGCAATAAGATAAGTTCAAACTTTAAAAGACATGTTGTGCAGATGTACAAGCCCCTCTTGCACAGAAAGTATGGCTTAGATATCTCTTGTAGTTTCTTCAGAACACACAAATTATCTGAAAATGCTTTTGAAGCAATAGACACAAAAACAGCTATAAATCCAAAACCTAATATGATAGACTCAAACTTTAAACTATATATTGTTTAGATTTACAGGTCCTACTTGCCCAGCAAAAAGGGTTCGAATAGCTCTTGCACTTTTTTCGAAACTCACAAACAACTGTTCATGGGCTGAAAAGGCTTTTGGAGCAATACAAACTTAAAAACTGCTATAACTCAAAAATGCAATAAGATAGGTTCAAACTTTAAAAGACATGTTGTGCAGATGTACAAGCCCCTCTTGCACAGAAAGTATGGCTTAGATATCTCTTGTAGTTTCTTCAGAACACACAAATTATCTGAAAATGCTTTTGAAGCAATAGACACAAAAACAGCTATAAATCCAAAACCTAATATGATAGACTCAAACTTTAAACTATATATTGTGTAGATTTACAGGTCCTACTTGCCCAGCAAAAAGGGTTCGAATAGCTCTTGCACTTTTTTCGAAACTCACAAACAACTGTTCATGGGCTGAAAAGGCTTTTGGAGCAATAAAAACTTAAAAACTGCTATAACTCAAAAATGCAATAAGATAGGTTCAAACTTTAAAAGACATGTTGTGCAGATGTACAAGCCCCTCTTGCACAGAAAGTATGGCTTAGATATCTCTTGTAGTTTCTTCAGAACACACAAATTATCTGAAAATGCTTTTGAAGCAATAGACACAAAAACAGCTATAAATCCAAAACCTAATATGATAGACTCAAACTTTAAACTATATATTGTGTAGATTTACAGGTCCTACTTGCCCAGCAAAAAGGGTTCGAATAGCTCTTGCACTTTTTTCGAAACTCACAAACAACTGTTCATGGGCTGAAAAGGCTTTTGGAGCAATAAAAACTTAAAAACTGCTATAACTCAAAAATGCAATAAGATAGGTTCAAACTTTAAAAGACATGTTGTGCAGATGTACAAGCCCCTCTTGCACAGAAAGTATGGCTTAGATATCTCTTGTAGTTTCTTCAGAACACACAAATTATCTGAAAATGCTTTTGAAGCAATAGACACAAAAACAGCTATAAATCCAAAACCTAATATGATAGACTCAAACTTTAAACTATATATTGTTTAGATTTACAGGTCCTACTTGCCCAGCAAAAAGGGTTCGAATAGCTCTTGCACTTTTTTCGAAACTCACAAACAACTGTTCATGGGCTGAAAAGGCTTTTGGAGCAATAAAAACTTAAAAACTGCTATAACTCAAAAATGCAATAAGATAGGTTCAAACTTTAAAAGACATGTTGTGCAGATATACAAGCCCCTCTTGCACAGAAAGTATGGCTTAGATATCTCTTGTAGTTTCTTCAGAACACACAAATTATCTGAAAATGCTTTTGAAGCAATAGACACAAAAACAGCTATAAATCCAAAACTTAATATGATAGACTCAAACTTTAAACTATATATTGTGTAGATTTACAGGTCCTACTTGCCCAGCAAAAAGGGTTCGAATAGCTCTTGCGCTTTTATCGAAACTCACAAACAACTGTTCATGGGCTGAAAAGGCTTTTGGAGCAATAAAAACTTAAAAACTGCTATAACTCAAAAATTCAATAAGATAGGTTCAAACTTTAAAAGACATGTTGTGCAGATGTACAAGCCCCTCTTGCACAGAAAGTATGGCTTAGATATCTCTTGTAGTTTCTTCAGAACACACAAATTATCTGAAAATGCTTTTGAAGCAATAGACACAAAAACAGCTATAAATCCAAAACCTAATATGATAGACTCAAACTTTAAACTATATATTGTGTAGATTTACAGGTCCTACTTGCCCAGCAAAAAGGGTTCGAATAGCTCTTGCACTTTTTTCGAAACTCACAAACAACTGTTCATGGGCTGAAAATGCTTTTGGAGCAATAAAAACTTAAAAACTGCTATAACTCAAAAATGGAATAAGATAGGTTCAAACTTTAAAAGACATGTTGTGCAGATGTACAAGCCCCTCTTGCACAGAAAGTATGGCTTAGATATCTCTTGTAGTTTCTTCAGAACACACAAATTATCTGAAAATGCTTTTGAAGCAATAGACACAAAAACAGCTATAAATCCAAAACCTAATATGATAGACTCAAACTTTAAACTATATATTGTTTAGATTTACAGGTCCTACTTGCCCAGCAAAAAGGGTTCGAATAGCTCTTGCACTTTTTTCGAAACTCACAAACAACTGTTCATTGGGCTGAAAAGGCTTTTGGAGCAATAAAAACTTAAAAACTGCTATAACTCAAAAATGCAATAAGATAGGTTCAAACTTTAAAAGACATGTTGTGCAGATATACAAGCCCCTCTTGCACAGAAAGTATGGCTTAGATATCTCTTGTAGTTTCTTCAGAACACACAAATTATCTGAAAATGCTTTTGAAGCAATAGACACAAAAACAGCTATAAATCCAAAACCTAATATGATAGACTCAAACTTTAAACTATATATTGTGTAGATTTACAGGTCCTACTTGCCCAGCAAAAAGGGTTCGAATAGCTCTTGCACTTTTTTCGAAACTCACAAACAACTGTTCATGGGCTGAAAAGGCTTTTGGAGCAATAAAAACTTAAAAACTGCTATAACTCAAAAATGCAATAAGATAGGTTCAAACTTTAAAAGACATGTTGTGCAGAAATACAAGCCCCTCTTGCACAGAAAGTATGGTTTAGATATCTCTTGTAGTTTCTTCAGAACACACAAATTATCTGAAAATGCTTTTGAAGCAATAGACACAAAAACAGCTATAAATCCAAAACCTAATATGATAGACTCAAACTTTAAACTATATATTGTGTAGATTTACAGGTCCTACTTGCCCAGCAAAAAGGGTTCGAATAGCTCTTGCACTTTTTTCGAAACTCACAAACAACTGTTCATGGGCTGAAAATGCTTTTGGAGCAATAAAAACTTAAAAACTGCTATAACTCAAAAATGCAATAAGATAGGTTCAAACTTTAAAAGACATGTTGTGCAGATGTACAAGCCCCTCTTGCACAGAAAGTATGGCTTAGATATCTCTTGTAGTTTCTTCAGAACACACAAATTATCTGAAAATGCTTTTGAAGCAATAGACACAAAAACAGCTATAAATCCAAAACCTAATATGATAGACTCAAACTTTAAACTATATATTGTGTAGATTTACAGGTCCTACTTGCCCAGCAAAAAAGGTTCGAATAGCTCTTGCGCTTTTTTCGAAACTCACAAACAACTGTTCATGGGCATAAAAGGCTTTTGGAGCAATAAAAACTTAAAAACTGCTATAACTCAAAAATGCAATAAGATAGGTTCAAACTTTAAAAGACATGTTGTGCAGATGTACAAGCCCCTCTTGCACAGAAAGTATGGCTTAGATATCTCTTGTAGTTTCTTCAGAACACACAAATTATCTGAAAATGCTTTTGAAGCAATAGACACAAAAACAGCTATAAATCCAAAACCTAATATGATAGACTCAAACTTTAAACTATATATTGTGTAGATTTACAGGTCCTACTTGCCCAGCAAAAAGGGTTCGAATAGCTCTTGCGCTTTTATCGAAACTCACAAACAACTGTTCATGGGCTGAAAAGGCTTTTGGAGCAATAAAAACTTAAAAACTGCTATAACTCAAAAATGCAAAAAGATAAGTTCAAACTTTAAAAGACATGTTGTGCAGATGTACAAGCCCCTCTTGCACAGAAAGTATGGCTTAGATATCTCTTGTAGTTTCTTCAGAACACACAAATTATCTGAAAATGCTTTTGAAGCAATAGACACAAAAACAGCTATAAATCCAAAACCTAATATGATAGACTCAAACTTTAAACTATATATTGTTTAGATTTACAGGTCCTACTTGCCCAGCAAAAAGGGTTCGAATAGCTCTTGCACTTTTTTCGAAACTCACAAACAACTGTTCATGGGCTGAAAAGGCTTTTGGAGCAATAAAAACTTAAAAACTGCTATAACTCAAAAATGCAATAAGATAGGTTCAAACTTTAAAAGACATGTTGTGCAGATATACAAGCCCCTCTTGCACAGAAAGTATGGCTTAGATATCTCTTGTAGTTTCTTCAGAACACACAAATTATCTGAAAATGCTTTTGAAGCAATAGACACAAAAACAGCTATAAATCCAAAACCTAATATGATAGACTGAAACTTTAAACTATATATTGTGTAGATTTACAGGTCCTACTTGCCCAGCAAAAAGGGTTCGAATAGCTCTTGCACTTTTTTCGAAACTCACAAACAACTGTTCATGGGCTGAAAAGGCTTTTGGAGCAATAAAAACTTAAAAACTGCTATAACTCAAAAATGCAATAAGATAGGTTCAAACTTTAAAAGACATGTTGTGCAGATGTACAAGCCCCTCTTGCACAGAAAGTATGGCTTAGATATCTCTTGTAGTTTCTTCAGAACACACAAATTATCTGAAAATGCTTTTGAAGCAATAGACACAAAAACAGCTATAAATCCAAAACCTAATATGAGAGACTCAAACTTTAAACTATATATTGTGTAGATTTACAGGTCCTACTTGCCCAGCAAAAAGGGTTCGAATAGCTCTTGCACTTTTTTCGAAACTCACAAACAACTGTTCATGGGCTGAAAAGGCTTTTGGAGCAATAAAAACTTAAAAACTGCTATAACTCAAAAATGCAATAAGATAGGTTCAAACTTTAAAAGACATGTTGTGCAGATGTACAAGCCCCTCTTGCACAGAAAGTATGGCTTAGATATCTCTTGTAGTTTCTTCAGAACACACAAATTATCTGAAAATGCTTTTGAAGCAATAGACACAAAAACAGCTATAAATCCAAAACCTAATATGATAGACTCAAACTTTAAACTATATATTGTTTAGATTTACAGGTCCTACTTGCCCAGCAAAAAGGGTTCGAATAGCTCTTGCACTTTTTTCCAAACTCACAAACAACTGTTCATGGGCTGAAAAGGCCTTTGGAGCAATAAAAACTTAAAAACTGCTATAACTCAAAAATGCAATAAGATAGGTTCAAACTTTAAAAGACATGTTGTGCAGATGTACAAGCCCCTCTTGCACAGAAAGTATGGCTTAGATATCTCTTGTAGTTTCTTCAGAACACACAAATTATCTGAAGATGCTTTTGAAGCAATAGACACAAAAACAGCTATAAATCCAAAACCTAATATGATAGACTCAAACTTTAAACTATATATTGTGTAGATTTACAGGTCCTACTTGCCCAGCAAAAAGGGTTCGAATAGCTCTTGCGCTTTTTTCGAAACTCACAAACAACTGTTCATGGGCTGAAAAGGCTTTTGGAGCAATAAAAACTTAAAAACTGCTATAACTCAAAAATGCAATAAGATAGGTTCAAACTTTAAAAGACATGTTGTGCAGATGTACAAGCCCCTCTTGCACAGAAAGTATGGCTTAGATATCTCTTGTAGTTTCTTCAGAACACACAAATGATCTGAAAATGCTTTTGAAGCAATAGACACAAAAACAGCTATAAATCCAAAACCTAATATGATAGACTCAAACTTTAAACTATATATTGTGTAGATTTACAGGTCCTACTTGCCCAGCAAAAAGGGTTCGAATAGCTCTTGCGCTTTTATCGAAACTCACAAACAACTGTTCATGGGCTGAAAAGGCTTTTGGAGCAATAAAAACTTAAAAACTGCTATAACTCAAAAATGCAATAAGATAGGTTCAAACTTTAAAAGACATGTTGTGCAGATGTACAAGCCCCTCTTGCACAGAAAGTATGGCTTAGATATCTCTTGTAGTTTCTTCAGAACACACAAATTATCTGAAAATGCTTTTGAAGCAATAGACACAAAAACAGCTATAAATCCAAAACTTGTAGTTTCTTCAGAACACACAAATTATCTGAAAATGCTTTTGAAGCAATAGACACAAAAACAGCTATAAATCCAAAACCTAATATGATAGACTCAAACTTTAAACTATATATTGTTTAGATTTACAGGTCCTACTTGCCCAGCAAAAAGGGTTCGAATAGCTCTTGCACTTTTTTCGAAACTCACAAACAACTGTTCATGGGCTGAAAAGGCTTTTGGAGCAATAAAAACTTAAAAACTCAAAAATGCAATAAGATAGGTTCAAACTTTAAAAGACATGTTGTGCAGATGTACAAGCCCCTCTTGCACAGAAAGTATGGCTTAGATATCTCTTGTAGTTTCTTCAGAACATGTTGTGCAGATGTACAAGCCCCTCTTGCACAGAAAGTATGGCTTAGATATCTCTTGTAGTTTCTTCAGAACACACAAATTATCTGAAAATGCTTTTGAAGCAATAGACACAAAAACAGCTATAAATCCAAAACTTGTAGTTTCTTCAGAACACACAAATTATCTGAAAATGCTTTTGAAGCAATAGACACAAAAACAGCTATAAATCCAAAACCTAATATGATAGACTCAAACTTTAAACTATATATTGTTTAGATTTACAGGTCCTACTTGCCCAGCAAAAAGGGTTCGAATAGCTCTTGCACTTTTTTCGAAACTCACAAACAACTGTTCATGGGCTGAAAAGGCTTTTGGAGCAATAAAAACTTAAAAACTCAAAAATGCAATAAGATAGGTTCAAACTTTAAAAGACATGTTGTGCAGATGTACAAGCCCCTCTTGCACAGAAAGTATGGCTTAGATATCTCTTGTAGTTTCTTCAGAACACACAAATTATCTGAAAATGCTTTTGAAGCAATAGACACAAAAACAGCTATAAATCCAAAACCTAATATGATAGACTCAAACTTTAAACTATATATTGTGTAGATTTACAGGTCCTACTTGCCCAGCAAAAAGGGTTCGAATAGCTCTTGCGCTTTTATCGAAACTCACAAACAACTGTTCATGGGCTGAAAAGGCTTTTGGAGCAATAAAAACTTAAAAACTGCTATAACTCAAAAATGCAATAAGATAGGTTCAAACTTTAAAAGACATGTTGTGCAGATGTACAAGCCCCTCCTGCACAGAAAGTATGGCTTAGATATCTCTTGTAGTTTCTTCAGAACACACAAATTATCTGAAAATGCTTTTGAAGCAATAGACACAAAAACAGCTATAAATCCAAAACCTAATATGATAGACTCAAACTTTAAACTATATATTGTGTAGATTTACAGGTCCTACTTGCCCAGCAAAAAGGGTTCGAATAGCTCTTGCGCTTTTATCGAAACTCACAAACAACTGTTCATGGGCTGAAAAGGCTTTTGGAGCAATAAAAACTTAAAAACTGCTATAACTCAAAAATGCAATAAGATAGGTTCAAACTTTAAAAGACATGTTGTGCAGATGTACAAGCCCCTCTTGCACAGAAAGTATGGCTTAGATATCTCTTGTAGTTTCTTCAGAACACACAAATTATCTGAAAATGCTTTTGAAGCAATAGACACAAAAACAGCTATAAATCCAAAACTTGTAGTTTCTTCAGAACACACAAATTATCTGAAAATGCTTTTGAAGCAATAGACACAAAAACAGCTATAAATCCAAAACCTAATATGATAGACTCAAACTTTAAACTATATATTGTTTAGATTTACAGGTCCTACTTGCCCAGCAAAAAGGGTTCGAATAGCTCTTGCACTTTTTTCGAAACTCACAAACAACTGTTCATGGGCTGAAAAGGCTTTTGGAGCAATAAAAACTTAAAAACTCAAAAATGCAATAAGATAGGTTCAAACTTTAAAAGACATGTTGTGCAGATGTACAAGCCCCTCTTGCACAGAAAGTATGGCTTAGATATCTCTTGTAGTTTCTTCAGAACACACAAATTATCTGAAAATGCTTTTGAAGCAATAGACACAAAAACAGCTATAAATCCAAAACCTAATATGATAGACTCAAACTTTAAACTATATATTGTGTAGATTTACAGGTCCTACTTGCCCAGCAAAAAGGGTTCGAATAGCTCTTGCGCTTTTATCGAAACTCACAAACAACTGTTCATGGGCTGAAAAGGCTTTTGGAGCAATAAAAACTTAAAAACTGCTATAACTCAAAAATGCAATAAGATAGGTTCAAACTTTAAAAGACATGTTGTGCAGATGTACAAGCCCCTCTTGCACAGAAAGTATGGCTTAGATATCTCTTGTAGTTTCTTCAGAACACACAAATTATCTGAAAATGCTTTTGAAGCAATAGACACAAAAACAGCTATAAATCCAAAACCTAATATGATAGACTCAAACTTTAAACTATATATTGTGTAGATTTACAGGTCCTACTTGCCCAGCAAAAAGGGTTCGAATAGCTCTTGCACTTTTTTCGAAACTCACAAACAACTGTTCATGGGCTGAAAAGGCTTTTGGAGCAATAAAAACTTAAAAACTGCTATAACTCAAAAATGCAATAAGATAGGTTCAAACTTTAAAAGACATGTTGTGCAGATGTACAAGCCCCTCTTGCACAGAAAGTATGGCTTAGATATCTCTTGTAGTTTCTTCAGAACACACAAATTATCTGAAAATGCTTTTGAAGCAATAGACACAAAAACAGCTATAAATCCAAAACCTAATATGATAGACTCAAACTTTAAACTATATATTGTGTAGATTTACAGGTCCTACTTGCCCAGCAAAAAGGGTTCGAATAGCTCTTGCACTTTTTTCGAAACTCACAAACAACTGTTCATGGGCTGAAAAGGCTTTTGGAGCAATAAAAACTTAAAAACTGCTATAACTCAAAAATGCAATAAGATAGGTTCAAACTTTAAAAGACATGTTGTGCAGAAATACAAGCCCCTCTTGCACAGAAAGTATGGTTTAGATATCTCTTGTAGTTTCTTCAGAACACACAAATTATCTGAAAATGCTTTTGAAGCAATAGACACAAAAACAGCTATAAATCCAAAACCTAATATGATAGACTCAAACTTTAAACTATATATTGTGTAGATTTACAGGTCCTACTTGCCCAGCAAAAAGGGTTCGAATAGCTCTTGCACTTTTTTCGAAACTCACAAACAACTGTTCATGGGCTGAAAATGCTTTTGGAGCAATAAAAACTTAAAAACTGCTATAACTCAAAAATGCAATAAGATAGGTTCAAACTTTAAAAGACATGTTGTGCAGATGTACAAGCCCCTCTTGCACAGAAAGTATGGCTTAGATATCTCTTGTAGTTTCTTCAGAACACACAAATTATCTGAAAATGCTTTTGAAGCAATAGACACAAAAACAGCTATAAATCCAAAACCTAATATGATAGACTCAAACTTTAAACTATATATTGTGTAGATTTACAGGTCCTACTTGCCCAGCAAAAAAGGTTCGAATAGCTCTTGCGCTTTTTTCGAAACTCACAAACAACTGTTCATGGGCATAAAAGGCTTTTGGAGCAATAAAAACTTAAAAACTGCTATAACTCAAAAATGCAATAAGATAGGTTCAAACTTTAAAAGACATGTTGTGCAGATGTACAAGCCCCTCTTGCACAGAAAGTATGGCTTAGATATCTCTTGTAGTTTCTTCAGAACACACAAATTATCTGAAAATGCTTTTGAAGCAATAGACACAAAAACAGCTATAAATCCAAAACCTAATATGATAGACTCAAACTTTAAACTATATATTGTGTAGATTTACAGGTCCTACTTGCCCAGCAAAAAGGGTTCGAATAGCTCTTGCGCTTTTATCGAAACTCACAAACAACTGTTCATGGGCTGAAAAGGCTTTTGGAGCAATAAAAACTTAAAAACTGCTATAACTCAAAAATGCAAAAAGATAAGTTCAAACTTTAAAAGACATGTTGTGCAGATGTACAAGCCCCTCTTGCACAGAAAGTATGGCTTAGATATCTCTTGTAGTTTCTTCAGAACACACAAATTATCTGAAAATGCTTTTGAAGCAATAGACACAAAAACAGCTATAAATCCAAAACCTAATATGATAGACTCAAACTTTAAACTATATATTGTTTAGATTTACAGGTCCTACTTGCCCAGCAAAAAGGGTTCGAATAGCTCTTGCACTTTTTTCGAAACTCACAAACAACTGTTCATGGGCTGAAAAGGCTTTTGGAGCAATAAAAACTTAAAAACTGCTATAACTCAAAAATGCAATAAGATAGGTTCAAACTTTAAAAGACATGTTGTGCAGATATACAAGCCCCTCTTGCACAGAAAGTATGGCTTAGATATCTCTTGTAGTTTCTTCAGAACACACAAATTATCTGAAAATGCTTTTGAAGCAATAGACACAAAAACAGCTATAAATCCAAAACCTAATATGATAGACTGAAACTTTAAACTATATATTGTGTAGATTTACAGGTCCTACTTGCCCAGCAAAAAGGGTTCGAATAGCTCTTGCACTTTTTTCGAAACTCACAAACAACTGTTCATGGGCTGAAAAGGCTTTTGGAGCAATAAAAACTTAAAAACTGCTATAACTCAAAAATGCAATAAGATAGGTTCAAACTTTAAAAGACATGTTGTGCAGATGTACAAGCCCCTCTTGCACAGAAAGTATGGCTTAGATATCTCTTGTAGTTTCTTCAGAACACACAAATTATCTGAAAATGCTTTTGAAGCAATAGACACAAAAACAGCTATAAATCCAAAACCTAATATGAGAGACTCAAACTTTAAACTATATATTGTGTAGATTTACAGGTCCTACTTGCCCAGCAAAAAGGGTTCGAATAGCTCTTGCACTTTTTTCGAAACTCACAAACAACTGTTCATGGGCTGAAAAGGCTTTTGGAGCAATAAAAACTTAAAAACTGCTATAACTCAAAAATGCAATAAGATAGGTTCAAACTTTAAAAGACATGTTGTGCAGATGTACAAGCCCCTCTTGCACAGAAAGTATGGCTTAGATATCTCTTGTAGTTTCTTCAGAACACACAAATTATCTGAAAATGCTTTTGAAGCAATAGACACAAAAACAGCTATAAATCCAAAACCTAATATGATAGACTCAAACTTTAAACTATATATTGTTTAGATTTACAGGTCCTACTTGCCCAGCAAAAAGGGTTCGAATAGCTCTTGCACTTTTTTCCAAACTCACAAACAACTGTTCATGGGCTGAAAAGGCCTTTGGAGCAATAAAAACTTAAAAACTGCTATAACTCAAAAATGCAATAAGATAGGTTCAAACTTTAAAAGACATGTTGTGCAGATGTACAAGCCCCTCTTGCACAGAAAGTATGGCTTAGATATCTCTTGTAGTTTCTTCAGAACACACAAATTATCTGAAGATGCTTTTGAAGCAATAGACACAAAAACAGCTATAAATCCAAAACCTAATATGATAGACTCAAACTTTAAACTATATATTGTGTAGATTTACAGGTCCTACTTGCCCAGCAAAAAGGGTTCGAATAGCTCTTGCGCTTTTTTCGAAACTCACAAACAACTGTTCATGGGCTGAAAAGGCTTTTGGAGCAATAAAAACTTAAAAACTGCTATAACTCAAAAATGCAATAAGATAGGTTCAAACTTTAAAAGACATGTTGTGCAGATGTACAAGCCCCTCTTGCACAGAAAGTATGGCTTAGATATCTCTTGTAGTTTCTTCAGAACACACAAATGATCTGAAAATGCTTTTGAAGCAATAGACACAAAAACAGCTATAAATCCAAAACCTAATATGATAGACTCAAACTTTAAACTATATATTGTGTAGATTTACAGGTCCTACTTGCCCAGCAAAAAGGGTTCGAATAGCTCTTGCGCTTTTATCGAAACTCACAAACAACTGTTCATGGGCTGAAAAGGCTTTTGGAGCAATAAAAACTTAAAAACTGCTATAACTCAAAAATGCAATAAGATAGGTTCAAACTTTAAAAGACATGTTGTGCAGATGTACAAGCCCCTCTTGCACAGAAAGTATGGCTTAGATATCTCTTGTAGTTTCTTCAGAACACACAAATTATCTGAAAATGCTTTTGAAGCAATAGACACAAAAACAGCTATAAATCCAAAACTTGTAGTTTCTTCAGAACACACAAATTATCTGAAAATGCTTTTGAAGCAATAGACACAAAAACAGCTATAAATCCAAAACCTAATATGATAGACTCAAACTTTAAACTATATATTGTTTAGATTTACAGGTCCTACTTGCCCAGCAAAAAGGGTTCGAATAGCTCTTGCACTTTTTTCGAAACTCACAAACAACTGTTCATGGGCTGAAAAGGCTTTTGGAGCAATAAAAACTTAAAAACTCAAAATGCAATAAGATAGGTTCAAACTTTAAAAGACATGTTGTGCAGATGTACAAGCCCCTCTTGCACAGAAAGTATGGCTTAGATATCTCTTGTAGTTTCTTCAGAACATGTTGTGCAGATGTACAAGCCCCTCTTGCACAGAAAGTATGGCTTAGATATCTCTTGTAGTTTCTTCAGAACACACAAATTATCTGAAAATGCTTTTGAAGCAATAGACACAAAAACAGCTATAAATCCAAAACTTGTAGTTTCTTCAGAACACACAAATTATCTGAAAATGCTTTTGAAGCAATAGACACAAAAACAGCTATAAATCCAAAACCTAATATGATAGACTCAAACTTTAAACTATATATTGTTTAGATTTACAGGTCCTACTTGCCCAGCAAAAAGGGTTCGAATAGCTCTTGCACTTTTTTCGAAACTCACAAACAACTGTTCATGGGCTGAAAAGGCTTTTGGAGCAATAAAAACTTAAAAACTCAAAAATGCAATAAGATAGGTTCAAACTTTAAAAGACATGTTGTGCAGATGTACAAGCCCCTCTTGCACAGAAAGTATGGCTTAGATATCTCTTGTAGTTTCTTCAGAACACACAAATTATCTGAAAATGCTTTTGAAGCAATAGACACAAAAACAGCTATAAATCCAAAACCTAATATGATAGACTCAAACTTTAAACTATATATTGTGTAGATTTACAGGTCCTACTTGCCCAGCAAAAAGGGTTCGAATAGCTCTTGCGCTTTTATCGAAACTCACAAACAACTGTTCATGGGCTGAAAAGGCTTTTGGAGCAATAAAAACTTAAAAACTGCTATAACTCAAAAATGCAATAAGATAGGTTCAAACTTTAAAAGACATGTTGTGCAGATGTACAAGCCCCTCCTGCACAGAAAGTATGGCTTAGATATCTCTTGTAGTTTCTTCAGAACACACAAATTATCTGAAAATGCTTTTGAAGCAATAGACACAAAAACAGCTATAAATCCAAAACCTAATATGATAGACTCAAACTTTAAACTATATATTGTGTAGATTTACAGGTCCTACTTGCCCAGCAAAAAGGGTTCGAATAGCTCTTGCGCTTTTATCGAAACTCACAAACAACTGTTCATGGGCTGAAAAGGCTTTTGGAGCAATAAAAACTTAAAAACTGCTATAACTCAAAAATGCAATAAGATAGGTTCAAACTTTAAAAGACATGTTGTGCAGATGTACAAGCCCCTCTTGCACAGAAAGTATGGCTTAGATATCTCTTGTAGTTTCTTCAGAACACACAAATTATCTGAAAATGCTTTTGAAGCAATAGACACAAAAACAGCTATAAATCCAAAACTTGTAGTTTCTTCAGAACACACAAATTATCTGAAAATGCTTTTGAAGCAATAGACACAAAAACAGCTATAAATCCAAAACCTAATATGATAGACTCAAACTTTAAACTATATATTGTTTAGATTTACAGGTCCTACTTGCCCAGCAAAAAGGGTTCGAATAGCTCTTGCACTTTTTTCGAAACTCACAAACAACTGTTCATGGGCTGAAAAGGCTTTTGGAGCAATAAAAACTTAAAAACTCAAAAATGCAATAAGATAGGTTCAAACTTTAAAAGACATGTTGTGCAGATGTACAAGCCCCTCTTGCACAGAAAGTATGGCTTAGATATCTCTTGTAGTTTCTTCAGAACACACAAATTATCTGAAAATGCTTTTGAAGCAATAGACACAAAAACAGCTATAAATCCAAAACCTAATATGATAGACTCAAACTTTAAACTATATATTGTGTAGATTTACAGGTCCTACTTGCCCAGCAAAAAGGGTTCGAATAGCTCTTGCACTTTTTTCGAAACTCACAAACAACTGTTCATGGGCTGAAAAGGCTTTTGGAGCAATAAAAACTTAAAAACTGCTATAACTCAAAAATGCAATAAGATAGGTTCAAACTTTAAAAGACATGTTGTGAAGATGTACAAGCCCCTCTTGCACAGAAAGTATGGCTTAGATATCTCTTGTAGTTTCTTCAGAACACACAAATTATCTGAAAATGCTTTTGAAGCAATAGACACAAAAACAGCTATAAATCCAAAACCTAATATGATAGAGTCAAACTTTAAACTATATATTGTGTAGATTTACAGGTCCTACTTGCCCAGCAAAAAGGGTTCGAATAGCTCTTGCACTTTTATCGAAACTCACAAACAACTGTTCATGGGCTGAAAAGGCTTTTGGAGCAATAAAAACTTAAAAACTGCTATAACTCAAAAATGCAAAAAGATAAGTTCAAACTTTAAAAGACATGTTGTGCAGATGTACAAGCCCCTCTTGCACAGAAAGTATGGCTTAGATATCTCTTGTAGTTTCTTCAGAACACACAAATTATCTGAAAATGCTTTTGAAGCAATAGACACAAAAACAGCTATAAATCCAAAACCTAATATGATAGACTCAAACTTTAAACTATATATTGTGTAGATTTACAGGTCCTACTTGCCCAGCAAAAAGGGTTCGAATAGCTCTTGCGCTTTTATCGAAACTCACAAACAACTGTTCATGGGCTGAAAAGGCTTTTGGAGCAATAAAAACTTAAAAACTCAAAAATGCAATAAGATAGGTTCAAACTTTAAAAGACATGTTGTGCAGATGTACAAGCCCCTCTTGCACAGAAAGTATGGCTTAGATATCTCTTGTAGTTTCTTCAGAACACACAAATTATCTGAAAATGCTTTTGAAGCAATAGACACAAAAACAGCTATAAATCCAAAACCTAATATGATAGACTCAAACTTTAAACTATATATTGTGTAGATTTACAGGTCCTACTTGCCCAGCAAAAAGGGTTCGAATAGCTCTTGCGCTTTTATCGAAACTCACAAACAACTGTTCATGGGCTGAAAAGGCTTTTGGAGCAATAAAAACTTAAAAACTGCTATAACTCAAAAATGCAATAAGATAGGTTCAAACTTTAAAAGACATGTTGTGCAGATGTACAAGCCCCTCCTGCACAGAAAGTATGGCTTAGATATCTCTTGTAGTTTCTTCAGAACACACAAATTATCTGAAAATGCTTTTGAAGCAATAGACACAAAAACAGCTATAAATCCAAAACCTAATATGATAGACTCAAACTTTAAACTATATATTGTGTAGATTTACAGGTCCTACTTGCCCAGCAAAAAGGGTTCGAATAGCTCTTGCGCTTTTATCGAAACTCACAAACAACTGTTCATGGGCTGAAAAGGCTTTTGGAGCAATAAAAACTTAAAAACTGCTATAACTCAAAAATGCAATAAGATAGGTTCAAACTTTAAAAGACATGTTGTGCAGATGTACAAGCCCCTCTTGCACAGAAAGTATGGCTTAGATATCTCTTGTAGTTTCTTCAGAACACACAAATTATCTGAAAATGCTTTTGAAGCAATAGACACAAAAACAGCTATAAATCCAAAACTTGTAGTTTCTTCAGAACACACAAATTATCTGAAAATGCTTTTGAAGCAATAGACA
The DNA here is from genome assembly GCF_026437365.1 of Eucyclogobius newberryi. Classification (NCBI taxonomy): domain Eukaryota; kingdom Metazoa; phylum Chordata; class Actinopteri; order Gobiiformes; family Gobiidae; genus Eucyclogobius; species Eucyclogobius newberryi. Next base: position 78,726 of record NW_027315906.1, on the reverse strand, counting down.
CAAAAACAGCTATAAATCCAAAACCTAATATGATAGACTCAAACTTTAAACTATATATTGTTTAGATTTACAGGTCCTACTTGCCCAGCAAAAAGGGTTCGAATAGCTCTTGCACTTTTTTCGAAACTCACAAACAACTGTTCATGGGCTGAAAAGGCTTTTGGAGCAATAAAAACTTAAAAACTCAAAAATGCAATAAGATAGGTTCAAACTTTAAAAGACATGTTGTGCAGATGTACAAGCCCCTCTTGCACAGAAAGTATGGCTTAGATATCTCTTGTAGTTTCTTCAGAACACACAAATTATCTGAAAATGCTTTTGAAGCAATAGACACAAAAACAGCTATAAATCCAAAACCTAATATGATAGACTCAAACTTTAAACTATATATTGTGTAGATTTACAGGTCCTACTTGCCCAGCAAAAAGGGTTCGAATAGCTCTTGCGCTTTTATCGAAACTCACAAACAACTGTTCATGGGCTGAAAAGGCTTTTGGAGCAATAAAAACTTAAAAACTGCTATAACTCAAAAATGCAATAAGATAGGTTCAAACTTTAAAAGACATGTTGTGCAGATGTACAAGCCCCTCTTGCACAGAAAGTATGGCTTAGATATCTCTTGTAGTTTCTTCAGAACACACAAATTATCTGAAAATGCTTTTGAAGCAATAGACACAAAAACAGCTATAAATCCAAAACCTAATATGATAGACTCAAACTTTAAACTATATATTGTGTAGATTTACAGGTCCTACTTGCCCAGCAAAAAGGGTTCGAATAGCTCTTGCACTTTTTTCGAAACTCACAAACAACTGTTCATGGGCTGAAAAGGCTTTTGGAGCAATAAAAACTTAAAAACTGCTATAACTCAAAAATGCAATAAGATAGGTTCAAACTTTAAAAGACATGTTGTGCAGATGTACAAGCCCCTCTTGCACAGAAAGTATGGCTTAGATATCTCTTGTAGTTTCTTCAGAACACACAAATTATCTGAAAATGCTTTTGAAGCAATAGACACAAAAACAGCTATAAATCCAAAACCTAATATGATAGAGTCAAACTTTAAACTATATATTGTGTAGATTTACAGGTCCTACTTGCCCAGCAAAAAGGGTTCGAATAGCTCTTGCACTTTTATCGAAACTCACAAACAACTGTTCATGGGCTGAAAAGGCTTTTGGAGCAATAAAAACTTAAAAACTGCTATAACTCAAAAATGCAAAAAGATAAGTTCAAACTTTAAAAGACATGTTGTGCAGATGTACAAGCCCCTCTTGCACAGAAAGTATGGCTTAGATATCTCTTGTAGTTTCTTCAGAACACACAAATTATCTGAAAATGCTTTTGAAGCAATAGACACAAAAACAGCTATAAATCCAAAACCTAATATGATAGACTCAAACTTTAAACTATATATTGTGTAGATTTACAGGTCCTACTTGCCCAGCAAAAAGGGTTCGAATAGCTCTTGCGCTTTTATCGAAACTCACAAACAACTGTTCATGGGCTGAAAAGGCTTTTGGAGCAATAAAAACTTAAAAACTGCTATAACTCAAAAATGCAATAAGATAGGTTCAAACTTTAAAAGACATGTTGTGCAGATGTACAAGCCCCTCCTGCACAGAAAGTATGGCTTAGATATCTCTTGTAGTTTCTTCAGAACACACAAATTATCTGAAAATGCTTTTGAAGCAATAGACACAAAAACAGCTATAAATCCAAAACCTAATATGATAGACTCAAACTTTAAACTATATATTGTGTAGATTTACAGGTCCTACTTGCCCAGCAAAAAGGGTTCGAATAGCTCTTGCGCTTTTATCGAAACTCACAAACAACTGTTCATGGGCTGAAAAGGCTTTTGGAGCAATAAAAACTTAAAAACTGCTATAACTCAAAAATGCAATAAGATAGGTTCAAACTTTAAAAGACATGTTGTGCAGATGTACAAGCCCCTCTTGCACAGAAAGTATGGCTTAGATATCTCTTGTAGTTTCTTCAGAACACACAAATTATCTGAAAATGCTTTTGAAGCAATAGACACAAAAACAGCTATAAATCCAAAACCTAATATGATAGACTCAAACTTTAAACTATATATTGTTTAGATTTACAGGTCCTACTTGCCCAGCAAAAAGGGTTCGAATAGCTCTTGCACTTTTTTCGAAACTCACAAACAACTGTTCATGGGCTGAAAAGGCTTTTGGAGCAATAAAAACTTAAAAACTGCTATAACTCAAAAATGCAATAAGATAGGTTCAAACTTTAAAAGACATGTTGTGCAGATGTACAAGCCCCTCTTGCACAGAAAGTATGGCTTAGATATCTCTTGTAGTTTCTTCAGAACACACAAATTATCTGAAAATGCTTTTGAAGCAATAGACACAAAAACAGCTATAAATCCAAAACCTAATATGATAGACTCAAACTTTAAACTATATATTGTTTAGATTTACAGGTCCTACTTGCCCAGCAAAAAGGGTTCGAATAGCTCTTGCACTTTTTTCGAAACTCACAAACAACTGTTCATGGGCTGAAAAGGCTTTTGGAGCAATAAAAACTTAAAAACTGCTATAACTCAAAAATGCAATAAGATAAGTTCAAACTTTAAAAGACATGTTGTGCAGATGTACAAGCCCCTCTTGCACAGAAAGTATGGCTTAGATATCTCTTGTAGTTTCTTCAGAACACACAAATTATCTGAAAATGCTTTTGAAGCAATAGACACAAAAACAGCTATAAATCCAAAACCTAATATGATAGACTCAAACTTTAAACTATATATTGTGTAGATTTACAGGTCCTACTTGCCCAGCAAAAAGGGTTCGAATAGCTCTTGCACTTTTATCGAAACTCACAAACAACTGTTCATGGGCTGAAAAGGCTTTTGGAGCAATAAAAACTTAAAAACTGCTATAACTCAAAAATGCAATAAGATAAGTTCAAACTTTAAAAGACATGTTGTGCAGATGTACAAGCCCCTCTTGCACAGAAAGTATGGCTTAGATATCTCTTGTAGTTTCTTCAGAACACACAAATTATCTGAAAATGCTTTTGAAGCAATAGACACAAAAACAGCTATAAATCCAAAACCTAATATGATAGACTCAAACTTTAAACTATATATTGTGTAGATTTACAGGTCCTACTTGCCCAGCAAAAAGGGTTCGAATAGCTCTTGCACTTTTTTCGAAACTCACAAACAACTGTTCATGGGCTGAAAATGCTTTTGGAGCAATAAAAACTTAAAAACTGCTATAACTCAAAAATGGAATAAGATAGGTTCAAACTTTAAAAGACATGTTGTGCAGATGTACAAGCCCCTCTTGCACAGAAAGTATGGCTTAGATATCTCTTGTAGTTTCTTCAGAACACACAAATTATCTGAAAATGCTTTTGAAGCAATAGACACAAAAACAGCTATAAATCCAAAACTTGTAGTTTCTTCAGAACACACAAATTATCTGAAAATGCTTTTGAAGCAATAGACACAAAAACAGCTATAAATCCAAAACCTAATATGATAGACTCAAACTTTAAACTATATATTGTTTAGATTTACAGGTCCTACTTGCCCAGCAAAAAGGGTTCGAATAGCTCTTGCACTTTTTTCGAAACTCACAAACAACTGTTCATGGGCTGAAAAGGCTTTTGGAGCAATAAAAACTTAAAAACTCAAAAATGCAATAAGATAGGTTCAAACTTTAAAAGACATGTTGTGCAGATGTACAAGCCCCTCTTGCACAGAAAGTATGGCTTAGATATCTCTTGTAGTTTCTTCAGAACATGTTGTGCAGATGTACAAGCCCCTCTTGCACAGAAAGTATGGCTTAGATATCTCTTGTAGTTTCTTCAGAACACACAAATTATCTGAAAATGCTTTTGAAGCAATAGACACAAAAACAGCTATAAATCCAAAACTTGTAGTTTCTTCAGAACACACAAATTATCTGAAAATGCTTTTGAAGCAATAGACACAAAAACAGCTATAAATCCAAAACCTAATATGATAGACTCAAACTTTAAACTATATATTGTTTAGATTTACAGGTCCTACTTGCCCAGCAAAAAGGGTTCGAATAGCTCTTGCACTTTTTTCGAAACTCACAAACAACTGTTCATGGGCTGAAAAGGCTTTTGGAGCAATAAAAACTTAAAAACTCAAAAATGCAATAAGATAGGTTCAAACTTTAAAAGACATGTTGTGCAGATGTACAAGCCCCTCTTGCACAGAAAGTATGGCTTAGATATCTCTTGTAGTTTCTTCAGAACACACAAATTATCTGAAAATGCTTTTGAAGCAATAGACACAAAAACAGCTATAAATCCAAAACCTAATATGATAGACTCAAACTTTAAACTATATATTGTGTAGATTTACAGGTCCTACTTGCCCAGCAAAAAGGGTTCGAATAGCTCTTGCGCTTTTATCGAAACTCACAAACAACTGTTCATGGGCTGAAAAGGCTTTTGGAGCAATAAAAACTTAAAAACTGCTATAACTCAAAAATGCAATAAGATAGGTTCAAACTTTAAAAGACATGTTGTGCAGATGTACAAGCCCCTCCTGCACAGAAAGTATGGCTTAGATATCTCTTGTAGTTTCTTCAGAACACACAAATTATCTGAAAATGCTTTTGAAGCAATAGACACAAAAACAGCTATAAATCCAAAACCTAATATGATAGACTCAAACTTTAAACTATATATTGTGTAGATTTACAGGTCCTACTTGCCCAGCAAAAAGGGTTCGAATAGCTCTTGCGCTTTTATCGAAACTCACAAACAACTGTTCATGGGCTGAAAAGGCTTTTGGAGCAATAAAAACTTAAAAACTGCTATAACTCAAAAATGCAATAAGATAGGTTCAAACTTTAAAAGACATGTTGTGCAGATGTACAAGCCCCTCTTGCACAGAAAGTATGGCTTAGATATCTCTTGTAGTTTCTTCAGAACACACAAATTATCTGAAAATGCTTTTGAAGCAATAGACACAAAAACAGCTATAAATCCAAAACTTGTAGTTTCTTCAGAACACACAAATTATCTGAAAATGCTTTTGAAGCAATAGACACAAAAACAGCTATAAATCCAAAACCTAATATGATAGACTCAAACTTTAAACTATATATTGTTTAGATTTACAGGTCCTACTTGCCCAGCAAAAAGGGTTCGAATAGCTCTTGCACTTTTTTCGAAACTCACAAACAACTGTTCATGGGCTGAAAAGGCTTTTGGAGCAATAAAAACTTAAAAACTCAAAAATGCAATAAGATAGGTTCAAACTTTAAAAGACATGTTGTGCAGATGTACAAGCCCCTCTTGCACAGAAAGTATGGCTTAGATATCTCTTGTAGTTTCTTCAGAACACACAAATTATCTGAAAATGCTTTTGAAGCAATAGACACAAAAACAGCTATAAATCCAAAACCTAATATGATAGACTCAAACTTTAAACTATATATTGTGTAGATTTACAGGTCCTACTTGCCCAGCAAAAAGGGTTCGAATAGCTCTTGCGCTTTTATCGAAACTCACAAACAACTGTTCATGGGCTGAAAAGGCTTTTGGAGCAATAAAAACTTAAAAACTGCTATAACTCAAAAATGCAATAAGATAGGTTCAAACTTTAAAAGACATGTTGTGCAGATGTACAAGCCCCTCTTGCACAGAAAGTATGGCTTAGATATCTCTTGTAGTTTCTTCAGAACACACAAATTATCTGAAAATGCTTTTGAAGCAATAGACACAAAAACAGCTATAAATCCAAAACCTAATATGATAGACTCAAACTTTAAACTATATATTGTGTAGATTTACAGGTCCTACTTGCCCAGCAAAAAGGGTTCGAATAGCTCTTGCACTTTTTTCGAAACTCACAAACAACTGTTCATGGGCTGAAAAGGCTTTTGGAGCAATAAAAACTTAAAAACTGCTATAACTCAAAAATGCAATAAGATAGGTTCAAACTTTAAAAGACATGTTGTGCAGATGTACAAGCCCCTCTTGCACAGAAAGTATGGCTTAGATATCTCTTGTAGTTTCTTCAGAACACACAAATTATCTGAAAATGCTTTTGAAGCAATAGACACAAAAACAGCTATAAATCCAAAACCTAATATGATAGAGTCAAACTTTAAACTATATATTGTGTAGATTTACAGGTCCTACTTGCCCAGCAAAAAGGGTTCGAATAGCTCTTGCACTTTTATCGAAACTCACAAACAACTGTTCATGGGCTGAAAAGGCTTTTGGAGCAATAAAAACTTAAAAACTGCTATAACTCAAAAATGCAAAAAGATAAGTTCAAACTTTAAAAGACATGTTGTGCAGATGTACAAGCCCCTCTTGCACAGAAAGTATGGCTTAGATATCTCTTGTAGTTTCTTCAGAACACACAAATTATCTGAAAATGCTTTTGAAGCAATAGACACAAAAACAGCTATAAATCCAAAACCTAATATGATAGACTCAAACTTTAAACTATATATTGTGTAGATTTACAGGTCCTACTTGCCCAGCAAAAAGGGTTCGAATAGCTCTTGCGTTTTTATCGAAACTCACAAACAACTGTTCATGGGCTGAAAAGGCTTTTGGAGCAATAAAAACTTAAAAACTGCTATAACTCAAAAATGCAATAAGATAGGTTCAAACTTTAAAAGACATGTTGTGCAGATGTACAAGCCCCTCCTGCACAGAAAGTATGGCTTAGATATCTCTTGTAGTTTCTTCAGAACACACAAATTATCTGAAAATGCTTTTGAAGCAATAGACACAAAAACAGCTATAAATCCAAAACTTGTAGTTTCTTCAGAACACACAAATTATCTGAAAATGCTTTTGAAGCAATAGACACAAAAACAGCTATAAATCCAAAACCTAATATGATAGACTCAAACTTTAAACTATATATTGTTTAGATTTACAGGTCCTACTTGCCCAGCAAAAAGGGTTCGAATAGCTCTTGCACTTTTTTCGAAACTCACAAACAACTGTTCATGGGCTGAAAAGGCTTTTGGAGCAATAAAAACTTAAAAACTCAAAAATGCAATAAGATAGGTTCAAACTTTAAAAGACATGTTGTGCAGATGTACAAGCCCCTCTTGCACAGAAAGTATGGCTTAGATATCTCTTGTAGTTTCTTCAGAACATGTTGTGCAGATGTACAAGCCCCTCTTGCACAGAAAGTATGGCTTAGATATCTCTTGTAGTTTCTTCAGAACACACAAATTATCTGAAAATGCTTTTGAAGCAATAGACACAAAAACAGCTATAAATCCAAAACTTGTAGTTTCTTCAGAACACACAAATTATCTGAAAATGCTTTTGAAGCAATAGACACAAAAACAGCTATAAATCCAAAACCTAATATGATAGACTCAAACTTTAAACTATATATTGTTTAGATTTACAGGTCCTACTTGCCCAGCAAAAAGGGTTCGAATAGCTCTTGCACTTTTTTCGAAACTCACAAACAACTGTTCATGGGCTGAAAAGGCTTTTGGAGCAATAAAAACTTAAAAACTCAAAAATGCAATAAGATAGGTTCAAACTTTAAAAGACATGTTGTGCAGATGTACAAGCCCCTCTTGCACAGAAAGTATGGCTTAGATATCTCTTGTAGTTTCTTCAGAACACACAAATTATCTGAAAATGCTTTTGAAGCAATAGACACAAAAACAGCTATAAATCCAAAACCTAATATGATAGACTCAAACTTTAAACTATATATTGTGTAGATTTACAGGTCCTACTTGCCCAGCAAAAAGGGTTCGAATAGCTCTTGCGCTTTTATCGAAACTCACAAACAACTGTTCATGGGCTGAAAAGGCTTTTGGAGCAATAAAAACTTAAAAACTGCTATAACTCAAAAATGCAATAAGATAGGTTCAAACTTTAAAAGACATGTTGTGCAGATGTACAAGCCCCTCTTGCACAGAAAGTATGGCTTAGATATCTCTTGTAGTTTCTTCAGAACACACAAATTATCTGAAAATGCTTTTGAAGCAATAGACACAAAAACAGCTATAAATCCAAAACCTAATATGATAGACTCAAACTTTAAACTATATATTGTGTAGATTTACAGGTCCTACTTGCCCAGCAATAAGGGTTCGAATAGCTCTTGCACTTTTTTCGAAACTCACAAACAACTGTTCATGGGCTGAAAAGGCTTTTGGAGCAATAAAAACTTAAAAACTGCTATAACTCAAAAATGCAATAAGATAGGTTCAAACTTTAAAAGACATGTTGTGCAGATGTACAAGCCCCTCTTGCACAGAAAGTATGGCTTAGATATCTCTTGTAGTTTCTTCAGAACACACAAATTATCTGAAAATGCTTTTGAAGCAATAGACACAAAAACAGCTATAAATCCAAAACCTAATATGATAGAGTCAAACTTTAAACTATATATTGTGTAGATTTACAGGTCCTACTTGCCCAGCAAAAAGGGTTCGAATAGCTCTTGCACTTTTATCGAAACTCACAAACAACTGTTCATGGGCTGAAAAGGCTTTTGGAGCAATAAAAACTTAAAAACTGCTATAACTCAAAAATGCAAAAAGATAAGTTCAAACTTTAAAAGACATGTTGTGCAGATGTACAAGCCCCTCTTGCACAGAAAGTATGGCTTAGATATCTCTTGTAGTTTCTTCAGAACACACAAATTATCTGAAAATGCTTTTGAAGCAATAGACACAAAAACAGCTATAAATCCAAAACCTAATATGATAGACTCAAACTTTAAACTATATATTGTGTAGATTTACAGGTCCTACTTGCCCAGCAAAAAGGGTTCGAATAGCTCTTGCGCTTTTATCGAAACTCACAAACAACTGTTCATGGGCTGAAAAGGCTTTTGGAGCAATAAAAACTTAAAAACTGCTATAACTCAAAAATGCAATAAGATAGGTTCAAACTTTAAAAGACATGTTGTGCAGATGTACAAGCCCCTCTTGCACAGAAAGTATGGCTTAGATATCTCTTGTAGTTTCTTCAGAACACACAAATTATCTGAAAATGCTTTTGAAGCAATAGACACAAAAACAGCTATAAATCCAAAACCTAATATGATAGACTCAAACTTTAAACTATATATTGTGTAGATTTACAGGTCCTACTTGCCCAGCAAAAAGGGTTCGAATAGCTCTTGCACTTTTTTCGAAACTCACAAACAACTGTTCATGGGCTGAAAAGGCTTTTGGAGCAATAAAAACTTAAAAACTGCTATAACTCAAAAATGCAATAAGATAGGTTCAAACTTTAAAAGACATGTTGTGCAGATGTACAAGCCCCTCTTGCACAGAAAGTATGGCTTAGATATCTCTTGTAGTTTCTTCAGAACACACAAATTATCTGAAAATGCTTTTGAAGCAATAGACACAAAAACAGCTATAAATCCAAAACCTAATATGATAGAGTCAAACTTTAAACTATATATTGTGTAGATTTACAGGTCCTACTTGCCCAGCAAAAAGGGTTCGAATAGCTCTTGCACTTTTATCGAAACTCACAAACAACTGTTCATGGGCTGAAAAGGCTTTTGGAGCAATAAAAACTTAAAAACTGCTATAACTCAAAAATGCAAAAAGATAAGTTCAAACTTTAAAAGACATGTTGTGCAGATGTACAAGCCCCTCTTGCACAGAAAGTATGGCTTAGATATCTCTTGTAGTTTCTTCAGAACACACAAATTATCTGAAAATGCTTTTGAAGCAATAGACACAAAAACAGCTATAAATCCAAAACCTAATATGATAGACTCAAACTTTAAACTATATATTGTGTAGATTTACAGGTCCTACTTGCCCAGCAAAAAGGGTTCGAATAGCTCTTGCGCTTTTATCGAAACTCACAAACAACTGTTCATGGGCTGAAAAGGCTTTTGGAGCAATAAAAACTTAAAAACTGCTATAACTCAAAAATGCAATAAGATAGGTTCAAACTTTAAAAGACATGTTGTGCAGATGTACAAGCCCCTCCTGCACAGAAAGTATGGCTTAGATATCTCTTGTAGTTTCTTCAGAACACACAAATTATCTGAAAATGCTTTTGAAGCAATAGACACAAAAACAGCTATAAATCCAAAACTTGTAGTTTCTTCAGAACACACAAATTATCTGAAAATGCTTTTGAAGCAATAGACACAAAAACAGCTATAAATCCAAAACCTAATATGATAGACTCAAACTTTAAACTATATATTGTTTAGATTTACAGGTCCTACTTGCCCAGCAAAAAGGGTTCGAATAGCTCTTGCACTTTTTTCGAAACTCACAAACAACTGTTCATGGGCTGAAAAGGCTTTTGGAGCAATAAAAACTTAAAAACTCAAAAATGCAATAAGATAGGTTCAAACTTTAAAAGACATGTTGTGCAGATGTACAAGCCCCTCTTGCACAGAAAGTATGGCTTAGATATCTCTTGTAGTTTCTTCAGAACACACAAATTATCTGAAAATGCTTTTGAAGCAATAGACACAAAAACAGCTATAAATCCAAAACCTAATATGATAGACTCAAACTTTAAACTATATATTGTGTAGATTTACAGGTCCTACTTGCCCAGCAAAAAGGGTTCGAATAGCTCTTGCACTTTTTTCGAAACTCACAAACAACTGTTCATGGGCTGAAAAGGCTTTTGGAGCAATAAAAACTTAAAAACTGCTATAACTCAAAAATGCAATAAGATAGGTTCAAACTTTAAAAGACATGTTGTGCAGATGTACAAGCCCCTCTTGCACAGAAAGTATGGCTTAGATATCTCTTGTAGTTTCTTCAGAACACACAAATTATCTGAAAATGCTTTTGAAGCAATAGACACAAAAACAGCTATAAATCCAAAACCTAATATGATAGAGTCAAACTTTAAACTATATATTGTGTAGATTTACAGGTCCTACTTGCCCAGCAAAAAGGGTTCGAATAGCTCTTGCACTTTTATCGAAACTCACAAACAACTGTTCATGGGCTGAAAAGGCTTTTGGAGCAATAAAAACTTAAAAACTGCTATAACTCAAAAATGCAAAAAGATAAGTTCAAACTTTAAAAGACATGTTGTGCAGATGTACAAGCCCCTCTTGCACAGAAAGTATGGCTTAGATATCTCTTGTAGTTTCTTCAGAACACACAAATTATCTGAAAATGCTTTTGAAGCAATAGACACAAAAACAGCTATAAATCCAAAACCTAATATGATAGACTCAAACTTTAAACTATATATTGTGTAGATTTACAGGTCCTACTTGCCCAGCAAAAAGGGTTCGAATAGCTCTTGCGCTTTTATCGAAACTCACAAACAACTGTTCATGGGCTGAAAAGGCTTTTGGAGCAATAAAAACTTAAAAACTGCTATAACTCAAAAATGCAATAAGATAGGTTCAAACTTTAAAAGACATGTTGTGCAGATGTACAAGCCCCTCCTGCACAGAAAGTATGGCTTAGATATCTCTTGTAGTTTCTTCAGAACACACAAATTATCTGAAAATGCTTTTGAAGCAATAGACACAAAAACAGCTATAAATCCAAAACTTGTAGTTTCTTCAGAACACACAAATTATCTGAAAATGCTTTTGAAGCAATAGACACAAAAACAGCTATAAATCCAAAACCTAATATGATAGACTCAAACTTTAAACTATATATTGTTTAGATTTACAGGTCCTACTTGCCCAGCAAAAAGGGTTCGAATAGCTCTTGCACTTTTTTCGAAACTCACAAACAACTGTTCATGGGCTGAAAAGGCTTTTGGAGCAATAAAAACTTAAAAACTCAAAAATGCAATAAGATAGGTTCAAACTTTAAAAGACATGTTGTGCAGATGTACAAGCCCCTCTTGCACAGAAAGTATGGCTTAGATATCTCTTGTAGTTTCTTCAGAACATGTTGTGCAGATGTACAAGCCCCTCTTGCACAGAAAGTATGGCTTAGATATCTCTTGTAGTTTCTTCAGAACACACAAATTATCTGAAAATGCTTTTGAAGCAATAGACACAAAAACAGCTATAAATCCAAAACTTGTAGTTTCTTCAGAACACACAAATTATCTGAAAATGCTTTTGAAGCAATAGACACAAAAACAGCTATAAATCCAAAACCTAATATGATAGACTCAAACTTTAAACTATATATTGTTTAGATTTACAGGTCCTACTTGCCCAGCAAAAAGGGTTCGAATAGCTCTTGCACTTTTTTCGAAACTCACAAACAACTGTTCATGGGCTGAAAAGGCTTTTGGAGCAATAAAAACTTAAAAACTCAAAAATGCAATAAGATAGGTTCAAACTTTAAAAGACATGTTGTGCAGATGTACAAGCCCCTCTTGCACAGAAAGTATGGCTTAGATATCTCTTGTAGTTTCTTCAGAACACACAAATTATCTGAAAATGCTTTTGAAGCAATAGACACAAAAACAGCTATAAATCCAAAACCTAATATGATAGACTCAAACTTTAAACTATATATTGTGTAGATTTACAGGTCCTACTTGCCCAGCAAAAAGGGTTCGAATAGCTCTTGCGCTTTTATCGAAACTCACAAACAACTGTTCATGGGCTGAAAAGGCTTTTGGAGCAATAAAAACTTAAAAACTGCTATAACTCAAAAATGCAATAAGATAGGTTCAAACTTTAAAAGACATGTTGTGCAGATGTACAAGCCCCTCTTGCACAGAAAGTATGGCTTAGATATCTCTTGTAGTTTCTTCAGAACACACAAATTATCTGAAAATGCTTTTGAAGCAATAGACACAAAAACAGCTATAAATCCAAAACCTAATATGATAGACTCAAACTTTAAACTATATATTGTGTAGATTTACAGGTCCTACTTGCCCAGCAATAAGGGTTCGAATAGCTCTTGCACTTTTTTCGAAACTCACAAACAACTGTTCATGGGCTGAAAAGGCTTTTGGAGCAATAAAAACTTAAAAACTGCTATAACTCAAAAATGCAATAAGATAGGTTCAAACTTTAAAAGACATGTTGTGCAGATGTACAAGCCCCTCTTGCACAGAAAGTATGGCTTAGATATCTCTTGTAGTTTCTTCAGAACACACAAATTATCTGAAAATGCTTTTGAAGCAATAGACACAAAAACAGCTATAAATCCAAAACCTAATATGATAGAGTCAAACTTTAAACTATATATTGTGTAGATTTACAGGTCCTACTTGCCCAGCAAAAAGGGTTCGAATAGCTCTTGCACTTTTATCGAAACTCACAAACAACTGTTCATGGGCTGAAAAGGCTTTTGGAGCAATAAAAACTTAAAAACTGCTATAACTCAAAAATGCAAAAAGATAAGTTCAAACTTTAAAAGACATGTTGTGCAGATGTACAAGCCCCTCTTGCACAGAAAGTATGGCTTAGATATCTCTTGTAGTTTCTTCAGAACACACAAATTATCTGAAAATGCTTTTGAAGCAATAGACACAAAAACAGCTATAAATCCAAAACCTAATATGATAGACTCAAACTTTAAACTATATATTGTGTAGATTTACAGGTCCTACTTGCCCAGCAAAAAGGGTTCGAATAGCTCTTGCGCTTTTATCGAAACTCACAAACAACTGTTCATGGGCTGAAAAGGCTTTTGGAGCAATAAAAACTTAAAAACTGCTATAACTCAAAAATGCAATAAGATAGGTTCAAACTTTAAAAGACATGTTGTGCAGATGTACAAGCCCCTCCTGCACAGAAAGTATGGCTTAGATATCTCTTGTAGTTTCTTCAGAACACACACATTATCTGAAAATGCTTTTGAAGCAATAGACACAAAAACAGCTATAAATCCAAAACCTAATATGATAGACTCAAACTTTAAACTATATATTGTGTAGATTTACAGGTCCTACTTGCCCAGCAAAAAGGGTTCGAATAGCTCTTGCGCTTTTATCGAAACTCACAAACAACTGTTCATGGGCTGAAAAGGCTTTTGGAGCAATAAAAACTTAAAAACTGCTATAACTCAAAAATGCAATAAGATAGGTTCAAACTTTAAAAGACATGTTGTGCAGATGTACAAGCCCCTCTTGCACAGAAAGTATGGCTTAGATATCTCTTGTAGTTTCTTCAGAACACACAAATTATCTGAAAATGCTTTTGAAGCAATAGACACAAAAACAGCTATAAATCCAAAACCTAATATGATAGACTCAAACTTTAAACTATATATTGTTTAGATTTACAGGTCCTACTTGCCCAGCAAAAAGGGTTCGAATAGCTCTTGCACTTTTTTCGAAACTCACAAACAACTGTTCATGGGCTGAAAAGGCTTTTGGAGCAATAAAAACTTAAAAACTGCTATAACTCAAAAATGCAATAAGATAGGTTCAAACTTTAAAAGACATGTTGTGCAGATGTACAAGCCCCTCTTGCACAGAAAGTATGGCTTAGATATCTCTTGTAGTTTCTTCAGAACACACAAATTATCTGAAAATGCTTTTGAAGCAATAGACACAAAAACAGCTATAAATCCAAAACCTAATATGATAGACTCAAACTTTAAACTATATATTGTTTAGATTTACAGGTCCTACTTGCCCAGCAAAAAGGGTTCGAATAGCTCTTGCACTTTTTTCGAAACTCACAAACAACTGTTCATGGGCTGAAAAGGCTTTTGGAGCAATAAAAACTTAAAAACTGCTATAACTCAAAAATGCAATAAGATAGGTTCAAACTTTAAAAGACATGTTGTGCAGATGTACAAGCCCCTCTTGCACAGAAAGTATGGCTTAGATATCTCTTGTAGTTTCTTCAGAACACACAAATTATCTGAAAATGCTTTTGAAGCAATAGACACAAAAACAGCTATAAATCCAAAACCTAATATGATAGACTCAAACTTTAAACTATATATTGTGTAGATTTACAGGTCCTACTTGCCCAGCAAAAAGGGTTCGAATAGCTCTTGCACTTTTATCGAAACTCACAAACAACTGTTCATGGGCTGAAAAGGCTTTTGGAGCAATAAAAACTTAAAAACTGCTATAACTCAAAAATGCAATAAGATAAGTTCAAACTTTAAAAGACATGTTGTGCAGATGTACAAGCCCCTCTTGCACAGAAAGTATGGCTTAGATATCTCTTGTAGTTTCTTCAGAACACACAAATTATCTGAAAATGCTTTTGAAGCAATAGACACAAAAACAGCTATAAATCCAAAACCTAATATGATAGACTCAAACTTTAAACTATATATTGTGTAGATTTACAGGTCCTACTTGCCCAGCAAAAAGGGTTCGAATAGCTCTTGCACTTTTTTCGAAACTCACAAACAACTGTTCATGGGCTGAAAATGCTTTTGGAGCAATAAAAACTTAAAAACTGCTATAACTCAAAAATGGAATAAGATAGGTTCAAACTTTAAAAGACATGTTGTGCAGATGTACAAGCCCCTCTTGCACAGAAAGTATGGCTTAGATATCTCTTGTAGTTTCTTCAGAACACACAAATTATCTGAAAATGCTTTTGAAGCAATAGACACAAAAACAGCTATAAATCCAAAACCTAATATGATAGACTCAAACTTTAAACTATATATTGTTTAGATTTACAGGTCCTACTTGCCCAGCAAAAAGGGTTCGAATAGCTCTTGCACTTTTTTCGAAACTCACAAACAACTGTTCATGGGCTGAAAAGGCTTTTGGAGCAATAAAAACTTAAAAACTGCTATAACTCAAAAATGCAATAAGATAGGTTCAAACTTTAAAAGACATGTTGTGCAGATGTACAAGCCCCTCTTGCACAGAAAGTATGGCTTAGATATCTCTTGTAGTTTCTTCAGAACACACAAATTATCTGAAGATGCTTTTGAAGCAATAGACACAAAAACAGCTATAAATCCAAAACCTAATATGATAGACTCAAACTTTAAACTATATATTGTGTAGATTTACAGGTCCTACTTGCCCAGCAAAAAGGGTTCGAATAGCTCTTGCGCTTTTTTCGAAACTCACAAACAACTGTTCATGGGCTGAAAAGGCTTTTGGAGCAATAAAAACTTAAAAACTGCTATAACTCAAAAATGCAATAAGATAGGTTCAAACTTTAAAAGACATGTTGTGCAGATGTACAAGCCCCTCTTGCACAGAAAGTATGGCTTATCTCTTGTAGTTTCTTCAGAACACACAAATTATCTGAAAATGCTTTTGAAGCAATAGACACAAAAACAGCTATAAATCCAAAACCTAATATGATAGACTCAAACTTTAAACTATATATTGTGTAGATTTACAGGTCCTACTTGCCCAGCAAAAAGGGTTCGAATAGCTCTTGCGCTTTTATCGAAACTCACAAACAACTGTTCATGGGCTGAAAAGGCTTTTGGAGCAATAAAAACTTAAAAACTGCTATAACTCAAAAATGCAATAAGATAGGTTCAAACTTTAAAAGACATGTTGTGCAGATGTACAAGCCCCTCTTGCACAGAAAGTATGGCTTAGATATCTCTTGTAGTTTCTTCAGAACACACAAATTATCTGAAAATGCTTTTGAAGCAATAGACACAAAAACATCTATAAATCCAAAACCTAATATGATAGACTCAAACTTTAAACTATATATTGTGTAGATTTACAGGTCCTACTTGCCCATCAAAAAGGGTTCGAATAGCTCTTGCACTTTTTTCGAAACTCACAAACAACTGTTCATGGGCTGAAAAGGCTTTTGGAGCAATAAAAACTTAAAAACTGCTATAACTCAAAAATGCAATAAGATAAGTTCAAACTTTAAAAGACATGTTGTGCAGATGTACAAGCCCCTCTTGCACAGAAAGTATGGCTTAGATATCTCTTGTAGTTTCTTCAGAACACACAAATTATCTGAAAATGCTTTTGAAGCAATAGACACAAAAACAGCTATAAATCCAAAACCTAATATGATAGACTCAAACTTTAAACTATATATTGTTTAGATTTACAGGTCCTACTTGCCCAGCAAAAAGGGTTCGAATAGCTCTTGCACTTTTTTCGAAACTCACAAACAACTGTTCATGGGCTGAAAAGGCTTTTGGAGCAATAAAAACTTAAAAACTGCTATAACTCAAAAATGCAATAAGATAGGTTCAAACTTTAAAAGACATGTTGTGCAGATGTACAAGCCCCTCTTGCACAGAAAGTATGGCTTAGATATCTCTTGTAGTTTCTTCAGAACACACAAATTATCTGAAAATGCTTTTGAAGCAATAGACACAAAAACAGCTATAAATCCAAAACCTAATATGATAGACTCAAACTTTAAACTATATATTGTTTAGATTTACAGGTCCTACTTGCCCAGCAAAAAGGGTTCGAATAGCTCTTGCACTTTTTTCGAAACTCACAAACAACTGTTCATGGGCTGAAAAGGCTTTTGGAGCAATAAAAACTTAAAAACTGCTATAACTCAAAAATGCAATAAGATAGGTTCAAACTTTAAAAGACATGTTGTGCAGATGTACAAGCCCCTCTTGCACAGAAAGTATGGCTTAGATATCTCTTGTAGTTTCTTCAGAACACACAAATTATCTGAAAATGCTTTTGAAGCAATAGACACAAAAACAGCTATAAATCCAAAACCTAATATGATAGACTCAAACTTTAAACTATATATTGTGTAGATTTACAGGTCCTACTTGCCCAGCAAAAAGGGTTCGAATAGCTCTTGCACTTTTTTCGAAACTCACAAACAACTGTTCATGGGCTGAAAATGCTTTTGGAGCAATAAAAACTTAAAAACTGCTACAACTCAAAAATGCAATAAGATAGGTTCAAACTTTAAAAGACATGTTGTGCAGATGTACAAGCCCCTCTTGCACAGAAAGTATGGCTTAGATATCTCTTGTAGTTTCTTCAGAACACACAAATTATCTGAAAATGCTTTTGAAGCAATAGACACAAAAACAGCTATAAATCCAAAACCTAATATGATAGACTCAAACTTTAAACTATATATTGTGTAGATTTACAGGTCCTACTTGCCCAGCAAAAAGGGTTCGAATAGCTCTTGCACTTTTTTCGAAACTCACAAACAACTGTTCATGGGCTGAAAAGGCTTTTGGAGCAATAAAAACTTAAAAACTGCTATAACTCAAAAATGCAATAAGATAGGTTCAGACTTTAAAAGACATGTTGTGCAGATGTACAAGCCCCTCTTGCACAGAAAGTATGGCTTAGATATCTCTTGTAGTTTCTTCAGAACACACAAATTATCTGAAAATGCTTTTGAAGCAATAGACACAAAAACAGCTATAAATCCAAAACCTAATATGATAGAGTCAAACTTTAAACTATATATTGTGTAGATTTACAGGTCCTACTTGCCCAGCAAAAAGGGTTCGAATAGCTCTTGCGCTTTTATCGAAACTCACAAACAACTGTTCATGGGCTGAAAAGGCTTTTGGAGCAATAAAAACTTAAAAACTGCTATAACTCAAAAATGCAATAAGATAGGTTCAAACTTTAAAAGACATGTTGTGCAGATGTACAAGCCCCTCTTGCACAGAAAGTATGGCTTAGATATCTCTTGTAGTTTCTTCAGAACACACAAATTATCTGAAAATGCTTTTGAAGCAATAGACACAAAAACAGCTATAAATCCAAAACCTAATATGATAGACTCAAACTTTAAACTATATATTGTGTAGATTTACAGGTCCTACTTGCCCAGCAAAAAGGGTTCGAATAGCTCTTGCACTTTTTTCGAAACTCACAAACAACTGTTCATGGGCTGAAAAGGCTTTTGGAGCAATAAAAACTTAAAAACTGCTATAACTCAAAAATGCAATAAGATAGGTTCAAACTTTAAAAGACATGTTGTGCAGATGTACAAGCCCCTCTTGCACAGAAAGTATGGCTTAGATATCTCTTGTAGTTTCTTCAGAACACACAAATTATCTGAAAATGCTTTTGAAGCAATAGACACAAAAACAGCTATAAATCCAAAACCTAATATGATAGAGTCAAACTTTAAACTATATATTGTGTAGATTTACAGGTCCTACTTGCCCAGCAAAAAGGGTTCGAATAGCTCTTGCACTTTTATCGAAACTCACAAACAACTGTTCATGGGCTGAAAAGGCTTTTGGAGCAATAAAAACTTAAAAACTGCTATAACTCAAAAATGCAAAAAGATAAGTTCAAACTTTAAAAGACATGTTGTGCAGATGTACAAGCCCCTCTTGCACAGAAAGTATGGCTTAGATATCTCTTGTAGTTTCTTCAGAACACACAAATTATCTGAAAATGCTTTTGAAGCAATAGACACAAAAACAGCTATAAATCCAAAACCTAATATGATAGACTCAAACTTTAAACTATATATTGTTTAGATTTACAGGTCCTACTTGCCCAGCAAAAAGGGTTCGAATAGCTCTTGCACTTTTTTCGAAACTCACAAACAACTGTTCATGGGCTGAAAATGCTTTTGGAGCAATAAAAACTTAAAAACTGCTATAACTCAAAAATGCAATAAGATAGGTTCAAACTTTAAAAGACATGTTGTGCAGATGTACAAGCCCCTCTTGCACAGAAAGTATGGCTTAGATATCTCTTGTAGTTTCTTCAGAACACACAAATTATCTGAAAATGCTTTTGAAGCAATAGACACAAAAACAGCTATAAATCCAAAACCTAATATGATAGACTCAAACTTTAAACTATATATTGTGTAGATTTACAGGTCCTACTTGCCCAGCAAAAAGGGTTCGAATAGCTCTTGCACTTTTATCGAAACTCACAAACAACTGTTCATGGGCTGAAAAGGCTTTTGGAGCAATAAAAACTTAAAAACTGCTATAACTCAAAAATGCAATAAGATAAGTTCAAACTTTAAAAGACATGTTGTGCAGATGTACAAGCCCCTCTTGCACAGAAAGTATGGCTTAGATATCTCTTGTAGTTTCTTCAGAACACACAAATTATCTGAAAATGCTTTTGAAGCAATAGACACAAAAACAGCTATAAATCCAAAACCTAATATGATAGACTCAAACTTTAAACTATATATTGTGTAGATTTACAGGTCCTACTTGCCCAGCAAAAAGGGTTCGAATAGCTCTTGCACTTTTTTCGAAACTCACAAACAACTGTTCATGGGCTGAAAATGCTTTTGGAGCAATAAAAACTTAAAAACTGCTATAACTCAAAAATGGAATAAGATAGGTTCAAACTTTAAAAGACATGTTGTGCAGATGTACAAGCCCCTCTTGCACAGAAAGTATGGCTTAGATATCTCTTGTAGTTTCTTCAGAACACACAAATTATCTGAAAATGCTTTTGAAGCAATAGACACAAAAACAGCTATAAATCCAAAACCTAATATGATAGACTCAAACTTTAAACTATATATTGTTTAGATTTACAGGTCCTACTTGCCCAGCAAAAAGGGTTCGAATAGCTCTTGCACTTTTTTCGAAACTCACAAACAACTGTTCATGGGCTGAAAAGGCTTTTGGAGCAATAAAAACTTAAAAACTGCTATAACTCAAAAATGCAATAAGATAGGTTCAAACTTTAAAAGACATGTTGTGCAGATGTACAAGCCCCTCTTGCACAGAAAGTATGGCTTAGATATCTCTTGTAGTTTCTTCAGAACACACAAATTATCTGAAAATGCTTTTGAAGCAATAGACACAAAAACAGCTATAAATCCAAAACCTAATATGATAGACTCAAACTTTAAACTATATATTGTGTAGATTTACAGGTCCTACTTGCCCAGCAAAAAGGGTTCGAATAGCTCTTGCACTTTTTTCGAAACTCACAAACAACTGTTCATGGGCTGAAAAGGCTTTTGGAGCAATAAAAACTTAAAAACTGCTATAACTCAAAAATGCAATAAGATAGGTTCAAACTTTAAAAGACATGTTGTGCAGATGTACAAGCCCCTCTTGCACAGAAAGTATGGCTTAGATATCTCTTGTAGTTTCTTCAGAACACACAAATTATCTGAAAATGCTTTTGAAGCAATAGACACAAAAACAGCTATAAATCCAAAACCTAATATGATAGAGTCAAACTTTAAACTATATATTGTGTAGATTTACAGGTCCTACTTGCCCAGCAAAAAGGGTTCGAATAGCTCTTGCACTTTTATCGAAACTCACAAACAACTGTTCATGGGCTGAAAAGGCTTTTGGAGCAATAAAAACTTAAAAACTGCTATAACTCAAAAATGCAAAAAGATAAGTTCAAACTTTAAAAGACATGTTGTGCAGATGTACAAGCCCCTCTTGCACAGAAAGTATGGCTTAGATATCTCTTGTAGTTTCTTCAGAACACACAAATTATCTGAAAATGCTTTTGAAGCAATAGACACAAAAACAGCTATAAATCCAAAACCTAATATGATAGACTCAAACTTTAAACTATATATTGTTTAGATTTACAGGTCCTACTTGCCCAGCAAAAAGGGTTCGAATAGCTCTTGCACTTTTTTCGAAACTCACAAACAACTGTTCATGGGCTGAAAAGGCTTTTGGAGCAATAAAAACTTAAAAACTGCTATAACTCAAAAATGCAATAAGATAGGTTCAAACTTTAAAAGACATGTTGTGCAGATGTACAAGCCCCTCTTGCACAGAAAGTATGGCTTAGATATCTCTTGTAGTTTCTTCAGAACACACAAATTATCTGAAAATGCTTTTGAAGCAATAGACACAAAAACAGCTATAAATCCAAAACCTAATATGATAGACTCAAACTTTAAACTATATATTGTGTAGATTTACAGGTCCTACTTGCCCAGCAAAAAGGGTTCGAATAGCTCTTGCACTTTTATCGAAACTCACAAACAACTGTTCATGGGCTGAAAAGGCTTTTGGAGCAATAAAAACTTAAAAACTGCTATAACTCAAAAATGCAATAAGATAAGTTCAAACTTTAAAAGACATGTTGTGCAGATGTACAAGCCCCTCTTGCACAGAAAGTATGGCTTATCTCTTGTAGTTTCTTCAGAACACACAAATTATCTGAAAATGCTTTTGAAGCAATAGACACAAAAACAGCTATAAATCCAAAACCTAATATGATAGACTCAAACTTTAAACTATATATTGTGTAGATTTACAGGTCCTACTTGCCCAGCAAAAAGGGTTCGAATAGCTCTTGCGCTTTTATCGAAACTCACAAACAACTGTTCATGGGCTGAAAAGGCTTTTGGAGCAATAAAAACTTAAAAACTGCTATAACTCAAAAATGCAATAAGATAGGTTCAAACTTTAAAAGACATGTTGTGCAGATGTACAAGCCCCTCTTGCACAGAAAGTATGGCTTAGATATCTCTTGTAGTTTCTTCAGAACACACAAATTATCTGAAAATGCTTTTGAAGCAATAGACACAAAAACATCTATAAATCCAAAACCTAATATGATAGACTCAAACTTTAAACTATATATTGTGTAGATTTACAGGTCCTACTTGCCCATCAAAAAGGGTTCGAATAGCTCTTGCACTTTTTTCGAAACTCACAAACAACTGTTCATGGGCTGAAAAGGCTTTTGGAGCAATAAAAACTTAAAAACTGCTATAACTCAAAAATGCAATAAGATAAGTTCAAACTTTAAAAGACATGTTGTGCAGATGTACAAGCCCCTCTTGCACAGAAAGTATGGCTTAGATATCTCTTGTAGTTTCTTCAGAACACACAAATTATCTGAAAATGCTTTTGAAGCAATAGACACAAAAACAGCTATAAATCCAAAACCTAATATGATAGACTCAAACTTTAAACTATATATTGTTTAGATTTACAGGTCCTACTTGCCCAGCAAAAAGGGTTCGAATAGCTCTTGCACTTTTTTCGAAACTCACAAACAACTGTTCATGGGCTGAAAAGGCTTTTGGAGCAATAAAAACTTAAAAACTGCTATAACTCAAAAATGCAATAAGATAGGTTCAAACTTTAAAAGACATGTTGTGCAGATGTACAAGCCCCTCTTGCACAGAAAGTATGGCTTAGATATCTCTTGTAGTTTCTTCAGAACACACAAATTATCTGAAAATGCTTTTGAAGCAATAGACACAAAAACAGCTATAAATCCAAAACCTAATATGATAGACTCAAACTTTAAACTATATATTGTTTAGATTTACAGGTCCTACTTGCCCAGCAAAAAGGGTTCGAATAGCTCTTGCACTTTTTTCGAAACTCACAAACAACTGTTCATGGGCTGAAAAGGCTTTTGGAGCAATAAAAACTTAAAAACTGCTATAACTCAAAAATGCAATAAGATAGGTTCAAACTTTAAAAGACATGTTGTGCAGATGTACAAGCCCCTCTTGCACAGAAAGTATGGCTTAGATATCTCTTGTAGTTTCTTCAGAACACACAAATTATCTGAAAATGCTTTTGAAGCAATAGACACAAAAACAGCTATAAATCCAAAACCTAATATGATAGACTCAAACTTTAAACTATATATTGTGTAGATTTACAGGTCCTACTTGCCCAGCAAAAAGGGTTCGAATAGCTCTTGCACTTTTTTCGAAACTCACAAACAACTGTTCATGGGCTGAAAATGCTTTTGGAGCAATAAAAACTTAAAAACTGCTACAACTCAAAAATGCAATAAGATAGGTTCAAACTTTAAAAGACATGTTGTGCAGATGTACAAGCCCCTCTTGCACAGAAAGTATGGCTTAGATATCTCTTGTAGTTTCTTCAGAACACACAAATTATCTGAAAATGCTTTTGAAGCAATAGACACAAAAACAGCTATAAATCCAAAACCTAATATGATAGACTCAAACTTTAAACTATATATTGTGTAGATTTACAGGTCCTACTTGCCCAGCAAAAAGGGTTCGAATAGCTCTTGCACTTTTTTCGAAACTCACAAACAACTGTTCATGGGCTGAAAAGGCTTTTGGAGCAATAAAAACTTAAAAACTGCTATAACTCAAAAATGCAATAAGATAGGTTCAGACTTTAAAAGACATGTTGTGCAGATGTACAAGCCCCTCTTGCACAGAAAGTATGGCTTAGATATCTCTTGTAGTTTCTTCAGAACACACAAATTATCTGAAAATGCTTTTGAAGCAATAGACACAAAAACAGCTATAAATCCAAAACCTAATATGATAGACTCAAACTTTAAACTATATATTGTGTAGATTTACAGGTCCTACTTGCCCAGCAAAAAGGGTTCGAATAGCTCTTGCGCTTTTATCGAAACTCACAAACAACTGTTCATGGGCTGAAAAGGCTTTTGGAGCAATAAAAACTTAAAAACTGCTATAACTCAAAAATGCAATAAGATAGGTTCAAACTTTAAAAGACATGTTGTGCAGATGTACAAGCCCCTCTTGCACAGAAAGTATGGCTTAGATATCTCTTGTAGTTTCTTCAGAACACACAAATTATCTGAAAATGCTTTTGAAGCAATAGACACAAAAACAGCTATAAATCCAAAACCTAATATGATAGACTCAAACTTTAAACTATATATTGTGTAGATTTACAGGTCCTACTTGCCCAGCAAAAAGGGTTCGAATAGCTCTTGCACTTTTTTCGAAACTCACAAACAACTGTTCATGGGCTGAAAAGGCTTTTGGAGCAATAAAAACTTAAAAACTGCTATAACTCAAAAATGCAATAAGATAGGTTCAAACTTTAAAAGACATGTTGTGCAGATGTACAAGCCCCTCTTGCACAGAAAGTATGGCTTAGATATCTCTTGTAGTTTCTTCAGAACACACAAATTATCTGAAAATGCTTTTGAAGCAATAGACACAAAAACAGCTATAAATCCAAAACCTAATATGATAGAGTCAAACTTTAAACTATATATTGTGTAGATTTACAGGTCCTACTTGCCCAGCAAAAAGGGTTCGAATAGCTCTTGCACTTTTATCGAAACTCACAAACAACTGTTCATGGGCTGAAAAGGCTTTTGGAGCAATAAAAACTTAAAAACTGCTATAACTCAAAAATGCAAAAAGATAAGTTCAAACTTTAAAAGACATGTTGTGCAGATGTACAAGCCCCTCTTGCACAGAAAGTATGGCTTAGATATCTCTTGTAGTTTCTTCAGAACACACAAATTATCTGAAAATGCTTTTGAAGCAATAGACACAAAAACAGCTATAAATCCAAAACCTAATATGATAGACTCAAACTTTAAACTATATATTGTGTAGATTTACAGGTCCTACTTGCCCAGCAAAAAGGGTTCGAATAGCTCTTGCACTTTTTTCGAAACTCACAAACAACTGTTCATGGGCTGAAAATGCTTTTGGAGCAATAAAAACTTAAAAACTGCTATAACTCAAAAATGCAATAAGATAGGTTCAAACTTTAAAAGACATGTTGTGCAGATGTACAAGCCCCTCTTGCACAGAAAGTATGGCTTAGATATCTCTTGTAGTTTCTTCAGAACACACAAATTATCTGAAAATGCTTTTGAAGCAATAGACACAAAAACAGCTATAAATCCAAAACCTAATATGATAGACTCAAACTTTAAACTATATATTGTGTAGATTTAAAGGTCCTACTTGCCCAGCAAAAAGGGTTCGAATAGCTCTTGCGCTTTTATCGAAACTCACAAACAACTGTTCATGGGCTGAAAAGGCTTTTGGAGCAATAAAAACTTAAAAACTGCTATAACTCAAAAATGCAATAAGATAGGTTCAAACTTTAAAAGACATGTTGTGCAGATGTACAAGCCCCTCCTGCACAGAAAGTATGGCTTAGATATCTCTTGTAGTTTCTTCAGAACACACAAATTATCTGAAAATGCTTTTGAAGCAATAGACACAAAAAAAGCTATAAATCCAAAACCTAATATGATAGACTCAAACTTTAAACTATATATTGTGTAGATTTACAGGTCCTACTTGCCCAGCAAAAAGGGTTCGAATAGCTCTTGCGCTTTTATCGAAACTCACAAACAACTGTTCATGGGCTGAAAAGGCTTTTGGAGCAATAAAAACTTAAAAACTGCTATAACTCAAAAATGCAATAAGATAGGTTCAAACTTTAAAAGACATGTTGTGCAGATGTACAAGCCCCTCTTGCACAGAAAGTATGGCTTAGATATCTCTTGTAGTTTCTTCAGAACACACAAATTATCTGAAAATGCTTTTGAAGCAATAGACACAAAAACATCTATAAATCCAAAACCTAATATGATAGACTCAAACTTTAAACTATATATTGTGTAGATTTACAGGTCCTACTTGCCCAGCAAAAAGGGTTCGAATAGCTCTTGCACTTTTTTCGAAACTCACAAACAACTGTTCATGGGCTGAAAAGGCTTTTGGAGCAATAAAAACTTAAAAACTGCTATAACTCAAAAATGCAATAAGATAAGTTCAAACTTTAAAAGACATGTTGTGCAGATGTACAAGCCCCTCTTGCACAGAAAGTATGGCTTAGATATCTCTTGTAGTTTCTTCAGAACACACAAATTATCTGAAAATGCTTTTGAAGCAATAGACACAAAAACAGCTATAAATCCAAAACCTAATATGATAGACTCAAACTTTAAACTATATATTGTTTAGATTTACAGGTCCTACTTGCCCAGCAAAAAGGGTTCGAATAGCTCTTGCACTTTTTTCGAAACTCACAAACAACTGTTCATGGGCTGAAAAGGCTTTTGGAGCAATAAAAACTTAAAAACTGCTATAACTCAAAAATGCAATAAGATAGGTTCAAACTTTAAAAGACATGTTGTGCAGATGTACAAGCCCCTCTTGCACAGAAAGTATGGCTTAGATATCTCTTGTAGTTTCTTCAGAACACACAAATTATCTGAAAATGCTTTTGAAGCAATAGACACAAAAACAGCTATAAATCCAAAACCTAATATGATAGACTCAAACTTTAAACTATATATTGTTTAGATTTACAGGTCCTACTTGCCCAGCAAAAAGGGTTCGAATAGCTCTTGCACTTTTTTCGAAACTCACAAACAACTGTTCATGGGCTGAAAAGGCTTTTGGAGCAATAAAAACTTAAAAACTGCTATAACTCAAAAATGCAATAAGATAGGTTCAAACTTTAAAAGACATGTTGTGCAGATGTACAAGCCCCTCTTGCACAGAAAGTATGGCTTAGATATCTCTTGTAGTTTCTTCAGAACACACAAATTATCTGAAAATGCTTTTGAAGCAATAGACACAAAAACAGCTATAAATCCAAAACCTAATATGATAGACTCAAACTTTAAACTATATATTGTGTAGATTTACAGGTCCTACTTGCCCAGCAAAAAGGGTTCGAATAGCTCTTGCACTTTTTTCGAAACTCACAAACAACTGTTCATGGGCTGAAAAGGCTTTTGGAGCAATAAAAACTTAAAAACTGCTATAACTCAAAAATGCAATAAGATAGGTTCAAACTTTAAAAGACATGTTGTGCAGATGTACAAGCCCCTCTTGCACAGAAAGTATGGCTTAGATATCTCTTGTAGTTTCTTCAGAACACACAAATTATCTGAAAATGCTTTTGAAGCAATAGACACAAAAACAGCTATAAATCCAAAACCTAATATGATAGACTCAAACTTTAAACTATATATTGTGTAGATTTACAGATCCTACTTGCCCAGCAAAAAGGGTTCGAATAGCTCTTGCACTTTTATCGAAACTCACAAACAACTGTTCATGGGCTGAAAAGGCTTTTGGAGCAATAAAAACTTAAAAACTGCTATAACTCAAAAATGCAAAAAGATAAGTTCAAACTTTAAAAGACATGTTGTGCAGATGTACAAGCCCCTCTTGCACAGAAAGTATGGCTTAGATATCTCTTGTAGTTTCTTCAGAACACACAAATGATCTGAAATTGCTTTTGAAGCAATAGACACAAAAACAGCTATAAATCCAAAACCTAATATGATAGACTCAAACTTTAAACTATATATTGTGTAGATTTACAGGTCCTACTTGCCCAGCAAAAAGGGTTCGAATAGCTCTTGCGCTTTTATCGAAACTCACAAACAACTGTTCATGGGCTGAAAAGGCTTTTGGAGCAATAAAAACTTAAAAAACTGCTATAACTCAAAAATGCAATAAGATAAGTTCAAACTTTAAAAGACATGTTGTGCAGATGTACAAGCCCCTCTTGCACAGAAAGTATGGCTTAGATATCTCTTGTAGTTTCTTCAGAACACACAAATTATCTGAAAATGCTTTTGAAGCAATAGACACAAAAACAGCTATAAATCCAAAACCTAATATGATAGACTCAAACTTTAAACTATATATTGTTTAGATTTACAGGTCCTACTTGCCCAGCAAAAAGGGTTCGAATAGCTCTTGCACTTTTTTCGAAACTCACAAACAACTGTTCATGGGCTGAAAAGGCTTTTGGAGCAATAAAAACTTAAAAACTGCTATAACTCAAAAATGCAATAAGATAGGTTCAAACTTTAAAAGACATGTTGTGCAGATGTACAAGCCCCTCTTGCACAGAAAGTATGGCTTAGATATCTCTTGTAGTTTCTTCAGAACACACAAATTATCTGAAAATGCTTTTGAAGCAATAGACACAAAAACAGCTATAAATCCAAAACCTAATATGATAGACTCAAACTTTAAACTATATATTGTTTAGATTTACAGGTCCTACTTGCCCAGCAAAAAGGGTTCGAATAGCTCTTGCACTTTTTTCGAAACTCACAAACAACTGTTCATGGGCTGAAAAGGCTTTTGGAGCAATAAAAACTTAAAAACTGCTATAACTCAAAAATGCAATAAGATAGGTTCAAACTTTAAAAGACATGTTGTGCAGATGTACAAGCCCCTCTTGCACAGAAAGTATGGCTTAGATATCTCTTGTAGTTTCTTCAGAACACACAAATTATCTGAAAATGCTTTTGAAGCAATAGACACAAAAACAGCTATAAATCCAAAACCTAATATGATAGACTCAAACTTTAAACTATATATTGTGTAGATTTACAGGTCCTACTTGCCCAGCAAAAAGGGTTCGAATAGCTCTTGCACTTTTTTCGAAACTCACAAACAACTGTTCATGGGCTGAAAAGGCTTTTGGAGCAATAAAAACTTAAAAACTGCTATAACTCAAAAATGCAATAAGATAGGTTCAAACTTTAAAAGACATGTTGTGCAGATGTACAAGCCCCTCTTGCACAGAAAGTATGGCTTAGATATCTCTTGTAGTTTCTTCAGAACACACAAATTATCTGAAAATGCTTTTGAAGCAATAGACACAAAAACAGCTATAAATCCAAAACCTAATATGATAGACTCAAACTTTAAACTATATATTGTGTAGATTTACAGATCCTACTTGCCCAGCAAAAAGGGTTCGAATAGCTCTTGCACTTTTATCGAAACTCACAAACAACTGTTCATGGGCTGAAAAGGCTTTTGGAGCAATAAAAACTTAAAAACTGCTATAACTCAAAAATGCAAAAAGATAAGTTCAAACTTTAAAAGACATGTTGTGCAGATGTACAAGCCCCTCTTGCACAGAAAGTATGGCTTAGATATCTCTTGTAGTTTCTTCAGAACACACAAATGATCTGAAATTGCTTTTGAAGCAATAGACACAAAAACAGCTATAAATCCAAAACCTAATATGATAGACTCAAACTTTAAACTATATATTGTGTAGATTTACAGGTCCTACTTGCCCAGCAAAAAGGGTTCGAATAGCTCTTGCGCTTTTATCGAAACTCACAAACAACTGTTCATGGGCTGAAAAGGCTTTTGGAGCAATAAAAACTTAAAAAACTGCTATAACTCAAAAATGCAATAAGATAAGTTCAAACTTTAAAAGACATGTTGTGCAGATGTACAAGCCCCTCTTGCACAGAAAGTATGGCTTAGATATCTCTTGTAGTTTCTTCAGAACACACAAATTATCTGAAAATGCTTTTGAAGCAATAGACACAAAAACAGCTATAAATCCAAAACCTAATATGATAGACTCAAACTTTAAACTATATATTGTTTAGATTTACAGGTCCTACTTGCCCAGCAAAAAGGGTTCGAATAGCTCTTGC
Source organism: Eucyclogobius newberryi (assembly GCF_026437365.1). Lineage (NCBI taxonomy): Eukaryota > Metazoa > Chordata > Actinopteri > Gobiiformes > Gobiidae > Eucyclogobius > Eucyclogobius newberryi. Next base: position 48,771 of record NW_027315906.1, on the reverse strand, counting down.
ACTTTTTTCGAAACTCACAAACAACTGTTCATGGGCTGAAAAGGCTTTTGGAGCAATAAAAACTTAAAAACTGCTATAACTCAAAAATGCAATAAGATAAGTTCAAACTTTAAAAGACATGTTGTGCAGATGTACAAGCCCCTCTTGCACAGAAAGTATGGCTTAGATATCTCTTGTAGTTTCTTCAGAACACACAAATTATCTGAAAATGCTTTTGAAGCAATAGACACAAAAACAGCTATAAATCCAAAACCTAATATGATAGACTCAAACTTTAAACTATATATTGTTTAGATTTACAGGTCCTACTTGCCCAGCAAAAAGGGTTCGAATAGCTCTTGCACTTTTTTCGAAACTCACAAACAACTGTTCATGGGCTGAAAAGGCTTTTGGAGCAATAAAAACTTAAAAACTGCTATAACTCAAAAATGCAATAAGATAGGTTCAAACTTTAAAAGACATGTTGTGCAGATGTACAAGCCCCTCTTGCACAGAAAGTATGGCTTAGATATCTCTTGTAGTTTCTTCAGAACACACAAATTATCTGAAAATGCTTTTGAAGCAATAGACACAAAAACAGCTATAAATCCAAAACCTAATATGATAGACTCAAACTTTAAACTATATATTGTTTAGATTTACAGGTCCTACTTGCCCAGCAAAAAGGGTTCGAATAGCTCTTGCACTTTTTTCGAAACTCACAAACAACTGTTCATGGGCTGAAAAGGCTTTTGGAGCAATAAAAACTTAAAAACTGCTATAACTCAAAAATGCAATAAGATAGGTTCAAACTTTAAAAGACATGTTGTGCAGATGTACAAGCCCCTCTTGCACAGAAAGTATGGCTTAGATATCTCTTGTAGTTTCTTCAGAACACACAAATTATCTGAAAATGCTTTTGAAGCAATAGACACAAAAACAGCTATAAATCCAAAACCTAATATGATAGACTCAAACTTTAAACTATATATTGTGTAGATTTACAGGTCCTACTTGCCCAGCAAAAAGGGTTCGAATAGCTCTTGCACTTTTTTCGAAACTCACAAACAACTGTTCATGGGCTGAAAAGGCTTTTGGAGCAATAAAAACTTAAAAACTGCTATAACTCAAAAATGCAATAAGATAGGTTCAAACTTTAAAAGACATGTTGTGCAGATGTACAAGCCCCTCTTGCACAGAAAGTATGGCTTAGATATCTCTTGTAGTTTCTTCAGAACACACAAATTATCTGAAAATGCTTTTGAAGCAATAGACACAAAAACAGCTATAAATCCAAAACCTAATATGATAGACTCAAACTTTAAACTATATATTGTGTAGATTTACAGATCCTACTTGCCCAGCAAAAAGGGTTCGAATAGCTCTTGCACTTTTATCGAAACTCACAAACAACTGTTCATGGGCTGAAAAGGCTTTTGGAGCAATAAAAACTTAAAAACTGCTATAACTCAAAAATGCAAAAAGATAAGTTCAAACTTTAAAAGACATGTTGTGCAGATGTACAAGCCCCTCTTGCACAGAAAGTATGGCTTAGATATCTCTTGTAGTTTCTTCAGAACACACAAATGATCTGAAATTGCTTTTGAAGCAATAGACACAAAAACAGCTATAAATCCAAAACCTAATATGATAGACTCAAACTTTAAACTATATATTGTGTAGATTTACAGGTCCTACTTGCCCAGCAAAAAGGGTTCGAATAGCTCTTGCGCTTTTATCGAAACTCACAAACAACTGTTCATGGGCTGAAAAGGCTTTTGGAGCAATAAAAACTTAAAAAACTGCTATAACTCAAAAATGCAATAAGATAAGTTCAAACTTTAAAAGACATGTTGTGCAGATGTACAAGCCCCTCTTGCACAGAAAGTATGGCTTAGATATCTCTTGTAGTTTCTTCAGAACACACAAATTATCTGAAAATGCTTTTGAAGCAATAGACACAAAAACAGCTATAAATCCAAAACCTAATATGATAGACTCAAACTTTAAACTATATATTGTTTAGATTTACAGGTCCTACTTGCCCAGCAAAAAGGGTTCGAATAGCTCTTGCACTTTTTTCGAAACTCACAAACAACTGTTCATGGGCTGAAAAGGCTTTTGGAGCAATACAAACTTAAAAACTGCTATAACTCAAAAATGCAATAAGATAGGTTCAAACTTTAAAAGACATGTTGTGCAGATGTACAAGCCCCTCTTGCACAGAAAGTATGGCTTAGATATCTCTTGTAGTTTCTTCAGAACACACAAATTATCTGAAAATGCTTTTGAAGCAATAGACACAAAAACAGCTATAAATCCAAAACCTAATATGATAGACTCAAACTTTAAACTATATATTGTGTAGATTTACAGGTCCTACTTGCCCAGCAAAAAGGGTTCGAATAGCTCTTGCACTTTTTTCGAAACTCACAAACAACTGTTCATGGGCTGAAAAGGCTTTTGGAGCAATAAAAACTTAAAAACTGCTATAACTCAAAAATGCAATAAGATAGGTTCAAACTTTAAAAGACATGTTGTGCAGATGTACAAGCCCCTCTTGCACAGAAAGTATGGCTTAGATATCTCTTGTAGTTTCTTCAGAACACACAAATTATCTGAAAATGCTTTTGAAGCAATAGACACAAAAACAGCTATAAATCCAAAACCTAATATGATAGACTCAAACTTTAAACTATATATTGTGTAGATTTACAGGTCCTACTTGCCCAGCAAAAAGGGTTCGAATAGCTCTTGCACTTTTTTCGAAACTCACAAACAACTGTTCATGGGCTGAAAAGGCTTTTGGAGCAATAAAAACTTAAAAACTGCTATAACTCAAAAATGCAATAAGATAGGTTCAAACTTTAAAAGACATGTTGTGCAGATGTACAAGCCCCTCTTGCACAGAAAGTATGGCTTAGATATCTCTTGTAGTTTCTTCAGAACACACAAATTATCTGAAAATGCTTTTGAAGCAATAGACACAAAAACAGCTATAAATCCAAAACCTAATATGATAGACTCAAACTTTAAACTATATATTGTGTAGATTTACAGATCCTACTTGCCCAGCAAAAAGGGTTCGAATAGCTCTTGCACTTTTATCGAAACTCACAAACAACTGTTCATGGGCTGAAAAGGCTTTTGGAGCAATAAAAACTTAAAAACTGCTATAACTCAAAAATGCAAAAAGATAAGTTCAAACTTTAAAAGACATGTTGTGCAGATGTACAAGCCCCTCTTGCACAGAAAGTATGGCTTAGATATCTCTTGTAGTTTCTTCAGAACACACAAATGATCTGAAATTGCTTTTGAAGCAATAGACACAAAAACAGCTATAAATCCAAAACCTAATATGATAGACTCAAACTTTAAACTATATATTGTGTAGATTTACAGGTCCTACTTGCCCAGCAAAAAGGGTTCGAATAGCTCTTGCGCTTTTATCGAAACTCACAAACAACTGTTCATGGGCTGAAAAGGCTTTTGGAGCAATAAAAACTTAAAAACTGCTATAACTCAAAAATGCAATAAGATAGGTTCAAACTTTAAAAGACATGTTGTGCAGATGTACAAGCCCCTCTTGCACAGAAAGTATGGCTTAGATATCTCTTGTAGTTTCTTCAGAACACACAAATTATCTGAAAATGCTTTTGAAGCAATAGACACAAAAACAGCTATAAATCCAAAACCTAATATGATAGACTCAAACTTTAAACTATATATTGTGTAGATTTACAGGTCCTACTTGCCCAGCAAAAAGGGTTCGAATAGCTCTTGCACTTTTTTCGAAACTCACAAACAACTGTTCATGGGCTGAAAATGCTTTTGGAGCAATAAAAACTTAAAAACTGCTATAACTCAAAAATGCAATAAGATAGGTTCAAACTTTAAAAGACATGTTGTGCAGATGTACAAGCCCCTCTTGCACAGAAAGTATGGCTTAGATATCTCTTGTAGTTTCTTCAGAACACACAAATTATCTGAAAATGCTTTTGAAGCAATAGACACAAAAACAGCTATAAATCCAAAACCTAATATGATAGACTCAAACTTTAAACTATATATTGTGTAGATTTACAGGTCCTACTTGCCCAGCAAAAAGGGTTCGAATAGCTCTTGCGCTTTTATCGAAACTCACAAACAACTGTTCATGGGCTGAAAAGGCTTTTGGAGCAATAAAAACTTAAAAACTGCTATAACTCAAAAATGCAATAAGATAGGTTCAAACTTTAAAAGACATGTTGTGCAGATGTACAAGCCCCTCTTGCACAGAAAGTATGGCTTAGATATCTCTTGTAGTTTCTTCAGAACACACAAATTATCTGAAAATGCTTTTGAAGCAATAGACACAAAAACAGCTATAAATCCAAAACCTAATATGATAGACTCAAACTTTAAACTATATATTGTGTAGATTTACAGGTCCTACTTGCCCAGCAAAAAGGGTTCGAATAGCTCTTGCGCTTTTTTCGAAACTCACAAACAACTGTTCATGGGCATAAAAGGCTTTTGGAGCAATAAAAACTTAAAAACTGCTATAACTCAAAAATGCAATAAGATAGGTTCAAACTTTAAAAGACATGTTGTGCAGATGTACAAGCCCCTCTTGCACAGAAAGTATGGCTTAGATATCTCTTGTAGTTTCTTCAGAACACACAAATTATCTGAAAATGCTTTTGAAGCAATAGACACAAAAACAGCTATAAATCCAAAACCTAATATGATAGACTCAAACTTTAAACTATATATTGTGTAGATTTACAGGTCCTACTTGCCCAGCAAAAAGGGTTCGAATAGCTCTTGCGCTTTTATCGAAACTCACAAACAACTGTTCATGGGCTGAAAAGGCTTTTGGAGCAATAAAAACTTAAAAACTGCTATAACTCAAAAATGCAAAAAGATAAGTTCAAACTTTAAAAGACATGTTGTGCAGATGTACAAGCCCCTCTTGCACAGAAAGTATGGCTTAGATATCTCTTGTAGTTTCTTCAGAACACACAAATTATCTGAAAATGCTTTTGAAGCAATAGACACAAAAACAGCTATAAATCCAAAACCTAATATGATAGACTCAAACTTTAAACTATATATTGTGTAGATTTACAGGTCCTACTTGCCCAGCAAAAAGGGTTCGAATAGCTCTTGCACTTTTTTCGAAACTCACAAACAACTGTTCATGGGCTGAAAAGGCTTTTGGAGCAATAAAAACTTAAAAACTGCTATAACTCAAAAATGCAATAAGATAGGTTCAAACTTTAAAAGACATGTTGTGCAGATGTACAAGCCCCTCTTGCACAGAAAGTATGGCTTAGATATCTCTTGTAGTTTCTTCAGAACACACAAATTATCTGAAAATGCTTTTGAAGCAATAGACACAAAAACAGCTATAAATCCAAAACCTAATATGATAGACTCAAACTTTAAACTATATATTGTGTAGATTTACAGGTCCTACTTGCCCAGCAAAAAGGGTTCGAATAGCTCTTGCGTTTTTATCGAAACTCACAAACAACTGTTCATGGGCTGAAAATGCTTTTGGAGCAATAAAAACTTAAAAACTGCTATAACTCAAAAATGCAATAAGATAGGTTCAAACTTTAAAATACATGTTGTGCAGATGTACAAGCCCCTCTTGCACAGAAAGTATGGCTTAGATATCTCTTGTAGTTTCTTCAGAACACACACATTATCTGAAAATGCTTTTGAAGCAATAGACACAAAAACAGCTATAAATCCAAAACCTAATATGATAGACTCAAACTTTAAACTATATATTGTGTAGATTTACAGGTCCTACTTGCCCAGCAAAAAGGGTTCGAATAGCTCTTGCGCTTTTATCGAAACTCACAAACAACTGTTCATGGGCTGAAAAGGCTTTTGGAGCAATAAAAACTTAAAAACTGCTATAACTCAAAAATGCAATAAGATAGGTTCAAACTTTAAAAGACATGTTGTGCAGATGTACAAGCCCCTCTTGCACAGAAAGTATGGCTTAGATATCTCTTGTAGTTTCTTCAGAACACACAAATTATCTGAAAATGCTTTTGAAGCAATAGACACAAAAACAGCTATAAATCCAAAACCTAATATGATAGACTCAAACTTTAAACTATATATTGTGTAGATTTACAGGTCCTACTTGCCCAGCAAAAAGGGTTCGAATAGCTCTTGCACTTTTTTCGAAACTCACAAACAACTGTTCATGGGCTGAAAAGGCTTTTGGAGCAATAAAAACTTAAAAAACTGCTATAACTCAAAAATGCAATAAGATAAGTTCAAACTTTAAAAGACATGTTGTGCAGATGTACAAGCCCCTCTTGCACAGAAAGTATGGCTTAGATATCTCTTGTAGTTTCTTCAGAACACACAAATTATCTGAAAATGCTTTTGAAGCAATAGACACAAAAACAGCTATAAATCCAAAACCTAATATGATAGACTCAAACTTTAAACTATATATTGTTTAGATTTACAGGTCCTACTTGCCCAGCAAAAAGGGTTCGAATAGCTCTTGCACTTTTTTCGAAACTCACAAACAACTGTTCATGGGCTGAAAAGGCTTTTGGAGCAATACAAACTTAAAAACTGCTATAACTCAAAAATGCAATAAGATAGGTTCAAACTTTAAAAGACATGTTGTGCAGATGTACAAGCCCCTCTTGCACAGAAAGTATGGCTTAGATATCTCTTGTAGTTTCTTCAGAACACACAAATTATCTGAAAATGCTTTTGAAGCAATAGACACAAAAACAGCTATAAATCCAAAACCTAATATGATAGACTCAAACTTTAAACTATATATTGTGTAGATTTACAGGTCCTACTTGCCCAGCAAAAAGGGTTCGAATAGCTCTTGCACTTTTTTCGAAACTCACAAACAACTGTTCATGGGCTGAAAAGGCTTTTGGAGCAATAAAAACTTAAAAACTGCTATAACTCAAAAATGCAATAAGATAGGTTCAAACTTTAAAAGACATGTTGTGCAGATGTACAAGCCCCTCTTGCACAGAAAGTATGGCTTAGATATCTCTTGTAGTTTCTTCAGAACACACAAATTATCTGAAAATGCTTTTGAAGCAATAGACACAAAAACAGCTATAAATCCAAAACCTAATATGATAGACTCAAACTTTAAACTATATATTGTGTAGATTTACAGGTCCTACTTGCCCAGCAAAAAGGGTTCGAATAGCTCTTGCACTTTTTTCGAAACTCACAAACAACTGTTCATGGGCTGAAAAGGCTTTTGGAGCAATAAAAACTTAAAAACTGCTATAACTCAAAAATGCAATAAGATAGGTTCAAACTTTAAAAGACATGTTGTGCAGATGTACAAGCCCCTCTTGCACAGAAAGTATGGCTTAGATATCTCTTGTAGTTTCTTCAGAACACACAAATTATCTGAAAATGCTTTTGAAGCAATAGACACAAAAACAGCTATAAATCCAAAACCTAATATGATAGACTCAAACTTTAAACTATATATTGTGTAGATTTACAGGTCCTACTTGCCCAGCAAAAAGGGTTCGAATAGCTCTTGCACTTTTATCGAAACTCACAAACAACTGTTCATGGGCTGAAAAGGCTTTTGGAGCAATAAAAACTTAAAAACTGCTATAACTCAAAAATGCAATAAGATAAGTTCAAACTTTAAAAGACATGTTGTGCAGATGTACAAGCCCCTCTTGCACAGAAAGTATGGCTTAGATATCTCTTGTAGTTTCTTCAGAACACACAAATTATCTGAAAATGCTTTTGAAGCAATAGACACAAAAACAGCTATAAATCCAAAACCTAATATGATAGACTCAAACTTTAAACTATATATTGTGTAGATTTACAGGTCCTACTTGCCCAGCAAAAAGGGTTCGAATAGCTCTTGCCCTTTTTTCGAAACTCACAAACAACTGTTCATGGGCTGAAAAGGCTTTTGGAGCAATAAAAACTTAAAAACTGCTATAACTCAAAAATGCAATAAGATAGGTTCAAACTTTAAAAGACATGTTGTGCAGATGTACAAGCCCCTCTTGCACAGAAAGTATGGCTTAGATATCTCTTGTAGTTTCTTCAGAACACACAAATTATCTGAAAATGCTTTTGAAGCAATAGACACAAAAACAGCTATAAATCCAAAACCTAATATGATAGACTCAAACTTTAAACTATATATTGTGTAGATTTACAGGTCCTACTTGCCCAGCAAAAAGGGTTCGAATAGCTCTTGCACTTTTATCGAAACTCACAAACAACTGTTCATGGGCTGAAAAGGCTTTTGGAGCAATACAAACTTAAAAACTGCTATAACTCAAAAATGCAATAAGATAAGTTCAAACTTTAAAAGACATGTTGTGCAGATGTACAAGCCCCTCTTGCACAGAAAGTATGGCTTAGATATCTCTTGTAGTTTCTTCAGAACACACAAATTATCTGAAAATGCTTTTGAAGCAATAGACACAAAAACAGCTATAAATCCAAAACCTAATATGATAGACTCAAACTTTAAACTATATATTGTGTAGATTTACAGGTCCTACTTGCCCAGCAAAAAGGGTTCGAATAGCTCTTGCGCTTTTATCGAAACTCACAAACAACTGTTCATGGGCTGAAAAGGCTTTTGGAGCAATAAAAACTTAAAAACTGCTATAACTCAAAAATGCAATAAGATAGGTTCAAACTTTAAAAGACATGTTGTGCAGATGTACAAGCCCCTCTTGCACAGAAAGTATGGCTTAGATATCTCTTGTAGTTTCTTCAGAACACACAAATTATCTGAAAATGCTTTTGAAGCAATAGACACAAAAACATCTATAAATCCAAAACCTAATATGATAGACTCAAACTTTAAACTATATATTGTGTAGATTTACAGGTCCTACTTGCCCAGCAAAAAGGGTTCGAATAGCTCTTGCACTTTTTTCGAAACTCACAAACAACTGTTCATGGGCTGAAAAGGCTTTTGGAGCAATAAAAACTTAAAAACTGCTATAACTCAAAAATGCAATAAGATAAGTTCAAACTTTAAAAGACATGTTGTGCAGATGTACAAGCCCCTCTTGCACAGAAAGTATGGCTTAGATATCTCTTGTAGTTTCTTCAGAACACACAAATTATCTGAAAATGCTTTTGAAGCAATAGACACAAAAACAGCTATAAATCCAAAACCTAATATGATAGACTCAAACTTTAAACTATATATTGTTTAGATTTACAGGTCCTACTTGCCCAGCAAAAAGGGTTCGAATAGCTCTTGCACTTTTTTCGAAACTCACAAACAACTGTTCATGGGCTGAAAAGGCTTTTGGAGCAATAAAAACTTAAAAACTGCTATAACTCAAAAATGCAATAAGATAGGTTCAAACTTTAAAAGACATGTTGTGCAGATGTACAAGCCCCTCTTGCACAGAAAGTATGGCTTAGATATCTCTTGTAGTTTCTTCAGAACACACAAATTATCTGAAAATGCTTTTGAAGCAATAGACACAAAAACAGCTATAAATCCAAAACCTAATATGATAGACTCAAACTTTAAACTATATATTGTGTAGATTTACAGGTCCTACTTGCCCAGCAAAAAGGGTTCGAATAGCTCTTGCACTTTTTTCGAAACTCACAAACAACTGTTCATGGGCTGAAAAGGCTTTTGGAGCAATAAAAACTTAAAAACTGCTATAACTCAAAAATGCAATAAGATAGGTTCAAACTTTAAAAGACATGTTGTGCAGATGTACAAGCCCCTCTTGCACAGAAAGTATGGCTTAGATATCTCTTGTAGTTTCTTCAGAACACACAAATTATCTGAAAATGCTTTTGAAGCAATAGACACAAAAACAGCTATAAATCCAAAACCTAATATGATAGACTCAAACTTTAAACTATATATTGTGTAGATTTACAGATCCTACTTGCCCAGCAAAAAGGGTTCGAATAGCTCTTGCACTTTTATCGAAACTCACAAACAACTGTTCATGGGCTGAAAAGGCTTTTGGAGCAATAAAAACTTAAAAACTGCTATAACTCAAAAATGCAAAAAGATAAGTTCAAACTTTAAAAGACATGTTGTGCAGATGTACAAGCCCCTCTTGCACAGAAAGTATGGCTTAGATATCTCTTGTAGTTTCTTCAGAACACACAAATTATCTGAAAATGCTTTTGAAGCAATAGACACAAAAACAGCTATAAATCCAAAACCTAATATGATAGACTCAAACTTTAAACTATATATTGTGTAGATTTACAGGTCCTACTTGCCCAGCAAAAAGGGTTCGAATAGCTCTTGCGCTTTTATCGAAACTCACAAACAACTGTTCATGGGCTGAAAAGGCTTTTGGAGCAATAAAAACTTAAAAACTGCTATAACTCAAAAATGCAATAAGATAGGTTCAAACTTTAAAAGACATGTTGTGCAGATGTACAAGCCCCTCTTGCACAGAAAGTATGGCTTAGATATCTCTTGTAGTTTCTTCAGAACACACAAATTATCTGAAAATGCTTTTGAAGCAATAGACACAAAAACAGCTATAAATCCAAAACCTAATATGATAGACTCAAACTTTAAACTATATATTGTGTAGATTTACAGGTCCTACTTGCCCAGCAAAAAGGGTTCGAATAGCTCTTGCACTTTTTTCGAAACTCACAAACAACTGTTCATGGGCTGAAAATGCTTTTGGAGCAATAAAAACTTAAAAACTGCTATAACTCAAAAATGCAATAAGATAGGTTCAAACTTTAAAAGACATGTTGTGCAGATGTACAAGCCCCTCTTGCACAGAAAGTATGGCTTAGATATCTCTTGTAGTTTCTTCAGAACACACAAATTATCTGAAAATGCTTTTGAAGCAATAGACACAAAAACAGCTATAAATCCAAAACCTAATATGATAGACTCAAACTTTAAACTATATATTGTGTAGATTTACAGGTCCTACTTGCCCAGCAAAAAGGGTTCGAATAGCTCTTGCCCTTTTTTCGAAACTCACAAACAACTGTTCATGGGCTGAAAAGGCTTTTGGAGCAATAAAAACTTAAAAACTGCTATAACTCAAAAATGCAATAAGATAGGTTCAAACTTTAAAAGACATGTTGTGCAGATGTACAAGCCCCTCTTGCACAGAAAGTATGGCTTAGATATCTCTTGTAGTTTCTTCAGAACACACAAATTATCTGAAAATGCTTTTGAAGCAATAGACACAAAAACAGCTATAAATCCAAAACCTAATATGATAGACTCAAACTTTAAACTATATATTGTGTAGATTTACAGGTCCTACTTGCCCAGCAAAAAGGGTTCGAATAGCTCTTGCACTTTTATCGAAACTCACAAACAACTGTTCATGGGCTGAAAAGGCTTTTGGAGCAATACAAACTTAAAAACTGCTATAACTCAAAAATGCAATAAGATAAGTTCAAACTTTAAAAGACATGTTGTGCAGATGTACAAGCCCCTCTTGCACAGAAAGTATGGCTTAGATATCTCTTGTAGTTTCTTCAGAACACACAAATTATCTGAAAATGCTTTTGAAGCAATAGACACAAAAACAGCTATAAATCCAAAACCTAATATGATAGACTCAAACTTTAAACTATATATTGTGTAGATTTACAGGTCCTACTTGCCCAGCAAAAAGGGTTCGAATAGCTCTTGCGCTTTTATCGAAACTCACAAACAACTGTTCATGGGCTGAAAAGGCTTTTGGAGCAATAAAAACTTAAAAACTGCTATAACTCAAAAATGCAATAAGATAGGTTCAAACTTTAAAAGACATGTTGTGCAGATGTACAAGCCCCTCTTGCACAGAAAGTATGGCTTAGATATCTCTTGTAGTTTCTTCAGAACACACAAATTATCTGAAAATGCTTTTGAAGCAATAGACACAAAAACATCTATAAATCCAAAACCTAATATGATAGACTCAAACTTTAAACTATATATTGTGTAGATTTACAGGTCCTACTTGCCCAGCAAAAAGGGTTCGAATAGCTCTTGCACTTTTTTCGAAACTCACAAACAACTGTTCATGGGCTGAAAAGGCTTTTGGAGCAATAAAAACTTAAAAACTGCTATAACTCAAAAATGCAATAAGATAAGTTCAAACTTTAAAAGACATGTTGTGCAGATGTACAAGCCCCTCTTGCACAGAAAGTATGGCTTAGATATCTCTTGTAGTTTCTTCAGAACACACAAATTATCTGAAAATGCTTTTGAAGCAATAGACACAAAAACAGCTATAAATCCAAAACCTAATATGATAGACTCAAACTTTAAACTATATATTGTTTAGATTTACAGGTCCTACTTGCCCAGCAAAAAGGGTTCGAATAGCTCTTGCACTTTTTTCGAAACTCACAAACAACTGTTCATGGGCTGAAAAGGCTTTTGGAGCAATAAAAACTTAAAAACTGCTATAACTCAAAAATGCAATAAGATAGGTTCAAACTTTAAAAGACATGTTGTGCAGATGTACAAGCCCCTCTTGCACAGAAAGTATGGCTTAGATATCTCTTGTAGTTTCTTCAGAACACACAAATTATCTGAAAATGCTTTTGAAGCAATAGACACAAAAACAGCTATAAATCCAAAACCTAATATGATAGACTCAAACTTTAAACTATATATTGTGTAGATTTACAGGTCCTACTTGCCCAGCAAAAAGGGTTCGAATAGCTCTTGCACTTTTTTCGAAACTCACAAACAACTGTTCATGGGCTGAAAAGGCTTTTGGAGCAATAAAAACTTAAAAACTGCTATAACTCAAAAATGCAATAAGATAGGTTCAAACTTTAAAAGACATGTTGTGCAGATGTACAAGCCCCTCTTGCACAGAAAGTATGGCTTAGATATCTCTTGTAGTTTCTTCAGAACACACAAATTATCTGAAAATGCTTTTGAAGCAATAGACACAAAAACAGCTATAAATCCAAAACCTAATATGATAGACTCAAACTTTAAACTATATATTGTGTAGATTTACAGATCCTACTTGCCCAGCAAAAAGGGTTCGAATAGCTCTTGCACTTTTATCGAAACTCACAAACAACTGTTCATGGGCTGAAAAGGCTTTTGGAGCAATAAAAACTTAAAAACTGCTATAACTCAAAAATGCAAAAAGATAAGTTCAAACTTTAAAAGACATGTTGTGCAGATGTACAAGCCCCTCTTGCACAGAAAGTATGGCTTAGATATCTCTTGTAGTTTCTTCAGAACACACAAATTATCTGAAAATGCTTTTGAAGCAATAGACACAAAAACAGCTATAAATCCAAAACCTAATATGATAGACTCAAACTTTAAACTATATATTGTGTAGATTTACAGGTCCTACTTGCCCAGCAAAAAGGGTTCGAATAGCTCTTGCGCTTTTATCGAAACTCACAAACAACTGTTCATGGGCTGAAAAGGCTTTTGGAGCAATAAAAACTTAAAAACTGCTATAACTCAAAAATGCAATAAGATAGGTTCAAACTTTAAAAGACATGTTGTGCAGATGTACAAGCCCCTCTTGCACAGAAAGTATGGCTTAGATATCTCTTGTAGTTTCTTCAGAACACACAAATTATCTGAAAATGCTTTTGAAGCAATAGACACAAAAACAGCTATAAATCCAAAACCTAATATGATAGACTCAAACTTTAAACTATATATTGTGTAGATTTACAGGTCCTACTTGCCCAGCAAAAAGGGTTCGAATAGCTCTTGCACTTTTTTCGAAACTCACAAACAACTGTTCATGGGCTGAAAATGCTTTTGGAGCAATAAAAACTTAAAAACTGCTATAACTCAAAAATGCAATAAGATAGGTTCAAACTTTAAAAGACATGTTGTGCAGATGTACAAGCCCCTCTTGCACAGAAAGTATGGCTTAGATATCTCTTGTAGTTTCTTCAGAACACACAAATTATCTGAAAATGCTTTTGAAGCAATAGACACAAAAACAGCTATAAATCCAAAACCTAATATGATAGACTCAAACTTTAAACTATATATTGTGTAGATTTACAGGTCCTACTTGCCCAGCAAAAAGGGTTCGAATAGCTCTTGCGCTTTTATCGAAACTCACAAACAACTGTTCATGGGCTGAAAAGGCTTTTGGAGCAATAAAAACTTAAAAACTGCTATAACTCAAAAATGCAATAAGATAGGTTCAAACTTTAAAAGACATGTTGTGCAGATGTACAAGCCCCTCTTGCACAGAAAGTATGGCTTAGATATCTCTTGTAGTTTCTTCAGAACACACAAATTATCTGAAAATGCTTTTGAAGCAATAGACACAAAAACAGCTATAAATCCAAAACCTAATATGATAGACTCAAACTTTAAACTATATATTGTGTAGATTTACAGGTCCTACTTGCCCAGCAAAAAGGGTTCGAATAGCTCTTGCACTTTTTTCGAAACTCACAAACAACTGTTCATGGGCTGAAAAGGCTTTTGGAGCAATAAAAACTTAAAAACTGCTATAACTCAAAAATGCAATAAGATAGGTTCAAACTTTAAAAGACATGTTGTGCAGATGTACAAGCCCCTCTTGCACAGAAAGTATGGCTTAGATATCTCTTGTAGTTTCTTCAGAACACACAAATTATCTGAAAATGCTTTTGAAGCAATAGACACAAAAACAGCTATAAATCCAAAACCTAATATGATAGACTCAAACTTTAAACTATATATTGTGTAGATTTACAGGTCCTACTTGCCCAGCAAAAAGGGTTCGAATAGCTCTTGCGTTTTTATCGAAACTCACAAACAACTGTTCATGGGCTGAAAATGCTTTTGGAGCAATAAAAACTTAAAAACTGCTATAACTCAAAAATGCAATAAGATAGGTTCAAACTTTAAAAGACATGTTGTGCAGATGTACAAGCCCCTCTTGCACAGAAAGTATGGCTTAGATATCTCTTGTAGTTTCTTCAGAACACACACATTATCTGAAAATGCTTTTGAAGCAATAGACACAAAAACAGCTATAAATCCAAAACCTAATATGATAGACTCAAACTTTAAACTATATATTGTGTAGATTTACAGGTCCTACTTGCCCAGCAAAAAGGGTTCGAATAGCTCTTGCGCTTTTATCGAAACTCACAAACAACTGTTCATGGGCTGAAAAGGCTTTTGGAGCAATAAAAACTTAAAAACTGCTATAACTCAAAAATGCAATAAGATAGGTTCAAACTTTAAAAGACATGTTGTGCAGATGTACAAGCCCCTCTTGCACAGAAAGTATGGCTTAGATATCTCTTGTAGTTTCTTCAGAACACACAAATTATCTGAAAATGCTTTTGAAGCAATAGACACAAAAACAGCTATAAATCCAAAACCTAATATGATAGACTCAAACTTTAAACTATATATTGTGTAGATTTACAAGTCCTACTTGCCCAGCAAAAAGGGTTCGAATAGCTCTTGCACTTTTTTCGAAACTCACAAACAACTGTTCATGGGCTGAAAAGGCTTTTGGAGCAATAAAAACTTAAAAAACTGCTATAACTCAAAAATGCAATAAGATAAGTTCAAACTTTAAAAGACATGTTGTGCAGATGTACAAGCCCCTCTTGCACAGAAAGTATGGCTTAGATATCTCTTGTAGTTTCTTCAGAACACACAAATTATCTGAAAATGCTTTTGAAGCAATAGACACAAAAACAGCTATAAATCCAAAACCTAATATGATAGACTCAAACTTTAAACTATATATTGTTTAGATTTACAGGTCCTACTTGCCCAGCAAAAAGGGTTCGAATAGCTCTTGCACTTTTTTCGAAACTCACAAACAACTGTTCATGGGCTGAAAAGGCTTTTGGAGCAATAAAAACTTAAAAACTGCTATAACTCAAAAATGCAATAAGATAGGTTCAAACTTTAAAAGACATGTTGTGCAGATGTACAAGCCCCTCTTGCACAGAAAGTATGGCTTAGATATCTCTTGTAGTTTCTTCAGAACACACAAATTATCTGAAAATGCTTTTGAAGCAATAGACACAAAAACAGCTATAAATCCAAAACCTAATATGATAGACTCAAACTTTAAACTATATATTGTGTAGATTTACAGGTCCTACTTGCCCAGCAAAAAGGGTTCGAATAGCTCTTGCACTTTTTTCGAAACTCACAAACAACTGTTCATGGGCTGAAAAGGCTTTTGGAGCAATAAAAACTTAAAAACTGCTATAACTCAAAAATGCAATAAGATAGGTTCAAACTTTAAAAGACATGTTGTGCAGATGTACAAGCCCCTCTTGCACAGAAAGTATGGCTTAGATATCTCTTGTAGTTTCTTCAGAACACACAAATTATCTGAAAATGCTTTTGAAGCAATAGACACAAAAACAGCTATAAATCCAAAACCTAATATGATAGACTCAAACTTTAAACTATATATTGTTTAGATTTACAGGTCCTACTTGCCCAGCAAAAAGGGTTCGAATAGCTCTTGCACTTTTTTCGAAACTCACAAACAACTGTTCATGGGCTGAAAAGGCTTTTGGAGCAATAAAAACTTAAAAACTGCTATAACTCAAAAATGCAATAAGATAGGTTCAAACTTTAAAAGACATGTTGTGCAGATGTACAAGCCCCTCTTGCACAGAAAGTATGGCTTAGATATCTCTTGTAGTTTCTTCAGAACACACAAATTATCTGAAAATGCTTTTGAAGCAATAGACACAAAAACAGCTATAAATCCAAAACCTAATATGATAGACTCAAACTTTAAACTATATATTGTGTAGATTTACAGGTCCTACTTGCCCAGCAAAAAGGGTTCGAATAGCTCTTGCACTTTTATCGAAACTCACAAACAACTGTTCATGGGCTGAAAAGGCTTTTGGAGCAATAAAAACTTAAAAACTGCTATAACTCAAAAATGCAATAAGATAAGTTCAAACTTTAAAAGACATGTTGTGCAGATGTACAAGCCCCTCTTGCACAGAAAGTATGGCTTAGATATCTCTTGTAGTTTCTTCAGAACACACAAATTATCTGAAAATGCTTTTGAAGCAATAGACACAAAAACAGCTATATATCCAAAACCTAATATGATAGACTCAAACTTTAAACTATATATTGTGTAGATTTGCAGGTCCTACTTGCCCAGCAAAAAGGGTTCGAATAGCTCTTGCGCTTTTACCGAAACTCACAAACAACTGTTCATGGGCTGAAAAGGCTTTTGGAGCAATAAAAACTTAAAAACTGCTATAACTCAAAAATGCAATAAGATAGGTTCAAACTTTAAAAGACATGTTGTGCAGATGTACAAGCCCCTCTTGCACAGAAAGTATGGCTTAGATATCTCTTGTAGTTTCTTCAGAACACACAAATTATCTGAAAATGCTTTTGAAGCAATAGACACAAAAACATCTATAAATCCAAAACCTAATATGATAGACTCAAACTTTAAACTATATATTGTGTAGATTTACAGGTCCTACTTGCCCAGCAAAAAGGGTTCGAATAGCTCTTGCACTTTTTTCGAAACTCACAAACAACTGTTCATGGGCTGAAAAGGCTTTTGGAGCAATAAAAACTTAAAAACTGCTATAACTCAAAAATGCAATAAGATAAGTTCAAACTTTAAAAGACATGTTGTGCAGATGTACAAGCCCCTCTTGCACAGAAAGTATGGCTTAGATATCTCTTGTAGTTTCTTCAGAACACACAAATTATCTGAAAATGCTTTTGAAGCAATAGACACAAAAACAGCTATAAATCCAAAACCTAATATGATAGACTCAAACTTTAAACTATATATTGTTTAGATTTACAGGTCCTACTTGCCCAGCAAAAAGGGTTCGAATAGCTCTTGCACTTTTTTCGAAACTCACAAACAACTGTTCATGGGCTGAAAAGGCTTTTGGAGCAATAAAAACTTAAAAACTGCTATAACTCAAAAATGCAATAAGATAGGTTCAAACTTTAAAAGACATGTTGTGCAGATGTACAAGCCCCTCTTGCACAGAAAGTATGGCTTAGATATCTCTTGTAGTTTCTTCAGAACACACAAATTATCTGAAAATGCTTTTGAAGCAATAGACACAAAAACAGCTATAAATCCAAAACCTAATATGATAGACTCAAACTTTAAACTATATATTGTTTAGATTTACAGGTCCTACTTGCCCAGCAAAAAGGGTTCGAATAGCTCTTGCACTTTTTTCGAAACTCACAAACAACTGTTCATGGGCTGAAAAGGCTTTTGGAGCAATACAAACTTAAAAACTGCTATAACTCAAAAATGCAATAAGATAGGTTCAAACTTTAAAAGACATGTTGTGCAGATGTACAAGCCCCTCTTGCACAGAAAGTATGGCTTAGATATCTCTTGTAGTTTCTTCAGAACACACAAATTATCTGAAAATGCTTTTGAAGCAATAGACACAAAAACAGCTATAAATCCAAAACCTAATATGATAGACTCAAACTTTAAACTATATATTGTTTAGATTTACAGGTCCTACTTGCCCAGCAAAAAGGGTTCGAATAGCTCTTGCACTTTTTTCGAAACTCACAAACAACTGTTCATGGGCTGAAAAGGCTTTTGGAGCAATACAAACTTAAAAACTGCTATAACTCAAAAATGCAATAAGATAGGTTCAAACTTTAAAAGACATGTTGTGCAGATGTACAAGCCCCTCTTGCACAGAAAGTATGGCTTAGATATCTCTTGTAGTTTCTTCAGAACACACAAATTATCTGAAAATGCTTTTGAAGCAATAGACACAAAAACAGCTATAAATCCAAAACCTAATATGATAGACTCAAACTTTAAACTATATATTGTGTAGATTTACAGGTCCTACTTGCCCAGCAAAAAGGGTTCGAATAGCTCTTGCACTTTTTTCGAAACTCACAAACAACTGTTCATGGGCTGAAAAGGCTTTTGGAGCAATAAAAACTTAAAAACTGCTATAACTCAAAAATGCAATAAGATAGGTTCAAACTTTAAAAGACATGTTGTGCAGATGTACAAGCCCCTCTTGCACAGAAAGTATGGCTTAGATATCTCTTGTAGTTTCTTCAGAACACACAAATTATCTGAAAATGCTTTTGAAGCAATAGACACAAAAACAGCTATAAATCCAAAAACTAATATGATAGACTCAAACTTTAAACTATATATTGTGTAGATTTACAGGTCCTACTTGCCCAGCAAAAAGGGTTCGAATAGCTCTTGCACTTTTTTCGAAACTCACAAACAACTGTTCATGGGCTGAAAAGGCTTTTGGAGCAATAAAAACTTAAAAACTGCTATAACTCAAAAATGCAATAAGATAGGTTCAAACTTTAAAAGACATGTTGTGCAGATGTACAAGCCCCTCTTGCACAGAAAGTATGGCTTAGATAACTCTTGTAGTTTCTTCAGAACACACAAATTATCTGAAAATGCTTTTGAAGCAATAGACACAAAAACAGCTATAAATCCAAAACCTAATATGATAGACTCAAACTTTAAACTATATATTGTTTAGATTTACAGGTCCTACTTGCCCAGCAAAAAGGGTTCGAATAGCTCTTGCACTTTTTTCGAAACTCACAAACAACTGTTCATGGGCTGAAAAGGCTTTTGGAGCAATACAAACTTAAAAACTGCTATAACTCAAAAATGCAATAAGATAGGTTCAAACTTTAAAAGACATGTTGTGCAGATGTACAAGCCCCTCTTGCACAGAAAGTATGGCTTAGATATCTCTTGTAGTTTCTTCAGAACACACAAATTATCTGAAAATGCTTTTGAAGCAATAGACACAAAAACAGCTATAAATCCAAAACCTAATATGATAGACTCAAACTTTAAACTATATATTGTGTAGATTTACAGGTCCTACTTGCCCAGCAAAAAGGGTTCGAATAGCTCTTGCACTTTTTTCGAAACTCACAAACAACTGTTCATGGGCTGAAAAGGCTTTTGGAGCAATAAAAACTTAAAAACTGCTATAACTCAAAAATGCAATAAGATAGGTTCAAACTTTAAAAGACATGTTGTGCAGATGTACAAGCCCCTCTTGCACAGAAAGTATGGCTTAGATATCTCTTGTAGTTTCTTCAGAACACACAAATTATCTGAAAATGCTTTTGAAGCAATAGACACAAAAACAGCTATAAATCCAAAAACTAATATGATAGACTCAAACTTTAAACTATATATTGTGTAGATTTACAGGTCCTACTTGCCCAGCAAAAAGGGTTCGAATAGCTCTTGCACTTTTTTCGAAACTCACAAACAACTGTTCATGGGCTGAAAAGGCTTTTGGAGCAATAAAAACTTAAAAACTGCTATAACTCAAAAATGCAATAAGATAGGTTCAAACTTTAAAAGACATGTTGTGCAGATGTACAAGCCCCTCTTGCACAGAAAGTATGGCTTAGATAACTCTTGTAGTTTCTTCAGAACACACAAATTATCTGAAAATGCTTTTGAAGCAATAGACACAAAAACAGCTATAAATCCAAAACCTAATATGATAGACTCAAACTTTAAACTATATATTGTTTAGATTTACAGGTCCTACTTGCCCAGCAAAAAGGGTTCGAATAGCTCTTGCACTTTTTTCGAAACTCACAAACAACTGTTCATGGGCTGAAAAGGCTTTTGGAGCAATACAAACTTAAAAACTGCTATAACTCAAAAATGCAATAAGATAGGTTCAAACTTTAAAAGACATGTTGTGCAGATGTACAAGCCCCTCTTGCACAGAAAGTATGGCTTAGATATCTCTTGTAGTTTCTTCAGAACACACAAATTATCTGAAAATGCTTTTGAAGCAATAGACACAAAAACAGCTATAAATCCAAAACCTAATATGATAGACTCAAACTTTAAACTATATATTGTGTAGATTTACAGGTCCTACTTGCCCAGCAAAAAGGGTTCGAATAGCTCTTGCACTTTTTTCGAAACTCACAAACAACTGTTCATGGGCTGAAAAGGCTTTTGGAGCAATAAAAACTTAAAAACTGCTATAACTCAAAAATGCAATAAGATAGGTTCAAACTTTAAAAGACATGTTGTGCAGATGTACAAGCCCCTCTTGCACAGAAAGTATGGCTTAGATATCTCTTGTAGTTTCTTCAGAACACACAAATTATCTGAAAATGCTTTTGAAGCAATAGACACAAAAACAGCTATAAATCCAAAACCTAATATGATAGACTCAAACTTTAAACTATATATTGTGTAGATTTACAGGTCCTACTTGCCCAGCAAAAAGGGTTCGAATAGCTCTTGCACTTTTATCGAAACTCACAAACAACTGTTCATGGGCTGAAAAGGCTTTTGGAGCAATAAAAACTTAAAAACTGCTATAACTCAAAAATGCAATAAGATAAGTTCAAACTTTAAAAGAAATGTTGTGCAGATGTACAAGCCCCTCTTGCACAGAAAGCATGGCTTAGATATCTCTTGTAGTTTCTTCAGAACACACAAATTATCTGAAAATGCTTTTGAAGCAATAGACACAAAAACAGCTATAAATCCAAAACCTAATATGATAGACTCAAACTTTAAACTATATATTGTGTAGATTTACAGGTCCTACTTGCCCAGCAAAAAGGGTTCGAATAGCTCTTGCGCTTTTATCGAAACTCACAAACAACTGTTCATGGGCTGAAAAGGCTTTTGGAGCAATAAAAACTTAAAAACTGCTATAACTCAAAAATGCAATAAGATAGGTTCAAACTTTAAAAGACATGTTGTGCAGATGTACAAGCCCCTCTTGCACAGAAAGTATGGCTTAGATATCTCTTGTAGTTTCTTCAGAACACACAAATTATCTGAAAATGCTTTTGAAGCAATAGACACAAAAACAGCTATAAATCCAAAACCTAATATGATAGACTCAAACTTTAAACTATATATTGTGTAGATTTACAGGTCCTACTTGCCCAGCAAAAAGGGTTCGAATAGCTCTTGCACTTTTTTCGAAACTCACAAACAACTGTTCATGGGCTGAAAAGGCTTTTGGAGCAATAAAAACTTAAAAACTGCTATAACTCAAAAATGCAATAAGATAGGTTCAAACTTTAAAAGACATGTTGTGCAGATGTACAAGCCCCTCTTGCACAGAAAGTATGGCTTAGATATCTCTTGTAGTTTCTTCAGAACACACACATTATCTGAAAATGCTTTTGAAGCAATAGACACAAAAACAGCTATAAATCCAAAACCTAATATGATAGACTCAAACTTTAAACTATATATTGTGTAGATTTACAGGTCCTACTTGCCCAGCAAAAAGGGTTCGAATAGCTCTTGCGCTTTTATCGAAACTCACAAACAACTGTTCATGGGCTGAAAAGGCTTTTGGAGCAATAAAAACTTAAAAACTGCTATAACTCAAAAATGCAATAAGATAGGTTCAAACTTTAAAAGACATGTTGTGCAGATGTACAAGCCCCTCTTGCACAGAAAGTATGGCTTAGATATCTCTTGTAGTTTCTTCAGAACACACAAATTATCTGAAAATGCTTTTGAAGCAATAGACACAAAAACAGCTATAAATCCAAAACCTAATATGATAGACTCAAACTTTAAACTATATATTGTGTAGATTTACAGGTCCTACTTGCCCAGCAAAAAGGGTTCGAATAGCTCTTGCACTTTTTTCGAAACTCACAAACAACTGTTCATGGGCTGAAAAGGCTTTTGGAGCAATAAAAACTTAAAAAACTGCTATAACTCAAAAATGCAATAAGATAAGTTCAAACTTTAAAAGACATGTTGTGCAGATGTACAAGCCCCTCTTGCACAGAAAGTATGGCTTAGATATCTCTTGTAGTTTCTTCAGAACACACAAATTATCTGAAAATGCTTTTGAAGCAATAGACACAAAAACAGCTATAAATCCAAAACCTAATATGATAGACTCAAATTTTAAACTATATATTGTTTAGATTTACAGGTCCTACTTGCCCAGCAAAAAGGGTTCGAATAGCTCTTGCACTTTTTTCGAAACTCACAAACAACTGTTCATGGGCTGAAAAGGCTTTTGGAGCAATAAAAACTTAAAAACTGCTATAACTCAAAAATGCAATAAGATAGGTTCAAACTTTAAAAGACATGTTGTGCAGATGTACAAGCCCCTCTTGCACAGAAAGTATGGCTTAGATATCTCTTGTAGTTTCTTCAGAACACACAAATTATCTGAAAATGCTTTTGAAGCAATAGACACAAAAACAGCTATAAATCCAAAACCTAATATGATAGACTCAAACTTTAAACTATATATTGTGTAGATTTACAGGTCCTACTTGCCCAGCAAAAAGGGTTCGAATAGCTCTTGCACTTTTTTCGAAACTCACAAACAACTGTTCATGGGCTGAAAAGGCTTTTGGAGCAATAAAAACTTAAAAACTGCTATAACTCAAAAATGCAATAAGATAGGTTCAAACTTTAAAAGACATGTTGTGCAGATGTACAAGCCCCTCTTGCACAGAAAGTATGGCTTAGATATCTCTTGTAGTTTCTTCAGAACACACAAATTATCTGAAAATGCTTTTGAAGCAATAGACACAAAAACAGCTATAAATCCAAAACCTAATATGATAGACTCAAACTTTAAACTATATATTGTGTAGATTTACAGGTCCTACTTGCCCAGCAAAAAGGGTTCGAATAGCTCTTGCACTTTTTTCGAAACTCACAAACAACTGTTCATGGGCTGAAAAGGCTTTTGGAGCAATAAAAACTTAAAAACTGCTATAACTCAAAAATGCAATAAGATAGGTTCAAACTTTAAAAGACATGTTGTGCAGATGTACAAGCCCCTCTTGCACAGAAAGTATGGCTTAGATATCTCTTGTAGTTTCTTCAGAACACACAAATTATCTGAAAATGCTTTTGAAGCAATAGACACAAAAACAGCTATAAATCCAAAACCTAATATGATAGACTCAAACTTTAAACTATATATTGTGTAGATTTACAGGTCCTACTTGCCCAGCAAAAAGGGTTCGAATAGCTCTTGCACTTTTATCGAAACTCACAAACAACTGTTCATGGGCTGAAAAGGCTTTTGGAGCAATAAAAACTTAAAAACTGCTATAACTCAAAAATGCAATAAGATAAGTTCAAACTTTAAAAGACATGTTGTGCAGATGTACAAGCCCCTCTTGCACAGAAAGTATGGCTTAGATATCTCTTGTAGTTTCTTCAGAACACACAAATTATCTGAAAATGCTTTTGAAGCAATAGACACAAAAACAGCTATAAATCCAAAACCTAATATGATAGACTCAAACTTTAAACTATATATTGTGTAGATTTACAGGTCCTACTTGCCCAGCAAAAAGGGTTCGAATAGCTCTTGCCCTTTTTTCGAAACTCACAAACAACTGTTCATGGGCTGAAAAGGCTTTTGGAGCAATAAAAACTTAAAAACTGCTATAACTCAAAAATGCAATAAGATAGGTTCAAACTTTAAAAGACATGTTGTGCAGATGTACAAGCCCCTCTTGCACAGAAAGTATGGCTTAGATATCTCTTGTAGTTTCTTCAGAACACACAAATTATCTGAAAATGCTTTTGAAGCAATAGACACAAAAACAGCTATAAATCCAAAACCTAATATGATAGACTCAAACTTTAAACTATATATTGTGTAGATTTACAGGTCCTACTTGCCCAGCAAAAAGGGTTCGAATAGCTCTTGCACTTTTATCGAAACTCACAAACAACTGTTCATGGGCTGAAAAGGCTTTTGGAGCAATAAAAACTTAAAAACTGCTATAACTCAAAAATGCAATAAGATAAGTTCAAACTTTAAAAGACATGTTGTGCAGATGTACAAGCCCCTCTTGCACAGAAAGTATGGCTTAGATATCTCTTGTAGTTTCTTCAGAACACACAAATTATCTGAAAATGCTTTTGAAGCAATAGACACAAAAACAGCTATAAATCCAAAACCTAATATGATAGACTCAAACTTTAAACTATATATTGTGTAGATTTACAGGTCCTACTTGCCCAGCAAAAAGGGTTCGAATAGCTCTTGCGCTTTTATCGAAACTCACAAACAACTGTTCATGGGCTGAAAAGGCTTTTGGAGCAATAAAAACTTAAAAACTGCTATAACTCAAAAATGCAATAAGATAGGTTCAAACTTTAAAAGACATGTTGTGCAGATGTACAAGCCCCTCTTGCACAGAAAGTATGGCTTAGATATCTCTTGTAGTTTCTTCAGAACACACAAATTATCTGAAAATGCTTTTGAAGCAATAGACACAAAAACATCTATAAATCCAAAACCTAATATGATAGACTCAAACTTTAAACTATATATTGTGTAGATTTACAGGTCCTACTTGCCCAGCAAAAAGGGTTCGAATAGCTCTTGCACTTTTTTCGAAACTCACAAACAACTGTTCATGGGCTGAAAAGGCTTTTGGAGCAATAAAAACTTAAAAACTGCTATAACTCAAAAATGCAATAAGATAAGTTCAAACTTTAAAAGACATGTTGTGCAGATGTACAAGCCCCTCTTGCACAGAAAGTATGGCTTAGATATCTCTTGTAGTTTCTTCAGAACACACAAATTATCTGAAAATGCTTTTGAAGCAATAGACACAAAAACAGCTATAAATCCAAAACCTAATATGATAGACTCAAACTTTAAACTATATATTGTTTAGATTTACAGGTCCTACTTGCCCAGCAAAAAGGGTTCGAATAGCTCTTGCACTTTTTTCGAAACTCACAAACAACTGTTCATGGGCTGAAAAGGCTTTTGGAGCAATAAAAACTTAAAAACTGCTATAACTCAAAAATGCAATAAGATAGGTTCAAACTTTAAAAGACATGTTGTGCAGATGTACAAGCCCCTCTTGCACAGAAAGTATGGCTTAGATATCTCTTGTAGTTTCTTCAGAACACACAAATTATCTGAAAATGCTTTTGAAGCAATAGACACAAAAACAGCTATAAATCCAAAACCTAATATGATAGACTCAAACTTTAAACTATATATTGTGTAGATTTACAGGTCCTACTTGCCCAGCAAAAAGGGTTCGAATAGCTCTTGCACTTTTTTCGAAACTCACAAACAACTGTTCATGGGCTGAAAAGGCTTTTGGAGCAATAAAAACTTAAAAACTGCTATAACTCAAAAATGCAATAAGATAGGTTCAAACTTTAAAAGACATGTTGTGCAGATGTACAAGCCCCTCTTGCACAGAAAGTATGGCTTAGATATCTCTTGTAGTTTCTTCAGAACACACAAATTATCTGAAAATGCTTTTGAAGCAATAGACACAAAAACAGCTATAAATCCAAAACCTAATATGATAGACTCAAACTTTAAACTATATATTGTGTAGATTTACAGATCCTACTTGCCCAGCAAAAAGGGTTCGAATAGCTCTTGCACTTTTATCGAAACTCACAAACAACTGTTCATGGGCTGAAAAGGCTTTTGGAGCAATAAAAACTTAAAAACTGCTATAACTCAAAAATGCAAAAAGATAAGTTCAAACTTTAAAAGACATGTTGTGCAGATGTACAAGCCCCTCTTGCACAGAAAGTATGGCTTAGATATCTCTTGTAGTTTCTTCAGAACACACAAATGATCTGAAAATGCTTTTGAAGCAATAGACACAAAAACAGCTATAAATCCAAAACCTAATATGATAGACTCAAACTTTAAACTATATATTGTGTAGATTTACAGGTCCTACTTGCCCAGCAAAAAGGGTTCGAATAGCTCTTGCGCTTTTATCGAAACTCACAAACAACTGTTCATGGGCTGAAAAGGCTTTTGGAGCAATAAAAACTTAAAAACTGCTATAACTCAAAAATGCAATAAGATAGGTTCAAACTTTAAAAGACATGTTGTGCAGATGTACAAGCCCCTCTTGCACAGAAAGTATGGCTTAGATATCTCTTGTAGTTTCTTCAGAACACACAAATTATCTGAAAATGCTTTTGAAGCAATAGACACAAAAACAGCTATAAATCCAAAACCTAATATGATAGACTCAAACTTTAAACTATATATTGTGTAGATTTACAGATCCTACTTGCCCAGCAAAAAGGGTTCGAATAGCTCTTGCACTTTTATCGAAACTCACAAACAACTGTTCATGGGCTGAAAATGCTTTTGGAGCAATAAAAACTTAAAAACTGCTATAACTCAAAAATGCAAAAAGATAAGTTCAAACTTTAAAAGACATGTTGTGCAGATGTACAAGCCCCTCTTGCACAGAAAGTATGGCTTAGATATCTCTTGTAGTTTCTTCAGAACACACAAATGATCTGAAAATGCTTTTGAAGCAATAGACACAAAAACAGCTATAAATCCAAAACCTAATATGATAGACTCAAACTTTAAACTATATATTGTGTAGATTTACAGGTCCTACTTGCCCAGCAAAAAGGGTTCGAATAGCTCTTGCGCTTTTATCGAAACTCACAAACAACTGTTCATGGGCTGAAAAGGCTTTTGGAGCAATAAAAACTTAAAAACTGCTATAACTCAAAAATGCAATAAGATAGGTTCAAACTTTAAAAGACATGTTGTGCAGATGTACAAGCCCCTCTTGCACAGAAAGTATGGCTTAGATATCTCTTGTAGTTTCTTCAGAACACACAAATTATCTGAAAATGCTTTTGAAGCAATAGACACAAAAACAGCTATAAATCCAAAACCTAATATGATAGACTCAAACTTTAAACTATATATTGTGTAGATTTACAGGTCCTACTTGCCCAGCAAAAAGGGTTCGAATAGCTCTTGCGCTTTTATCGAAACTCACAAACAACTGTTCATGGGCTGAAAAGGCTTTTGGAGCAATAAAAACTTAAAAACTGCTATAACTCAAAAATGCAATAAGATAGGTTCAAACTTTAAAAGACATGTTGTGCAGATGTACAAGCCCCTCTTGCACAGAAAGTATGGCTTAGATATCTCTTGTAGTTTCTTCAGAACACACAAATTATCTGAAAATGCTTTTGAAGCAATAGACACAAAAACAGCTATAAATCCAAAACCTAATATGATAGACTCAAACTTTAAAATATATATTGTGTAGATTTACAGGTCCTACTTGCCCAGCAAAAAGGGTTCGAATAGCTCTTGCACTTTTTTCGAAACTCACAAACAACTGTTCATGGGCTGAAAAGGCTTTTGGAGCAATAAAAACTTAAAAACTGCTATAACTCAAAAATGCAATAAGATAGGTTCAAACTTTAAAAGACATGTTGTGCAGATGTACAAGCCCCTCTTGCACAGAAAGTATGGCTTAGATATCTCTTGTAGTTTCTTCAGAACACACAAATTATCTGAAAATGCTTTTGAAGCAATAGACACAAAAACAGCTATAAATCCAAAACCTAATATGATAGACTCAAACTTTAAACTATATATTGTGTAGATTTACAGGTCCTACTTGCCCAGCAAAAAGGGTTCGAATAGCTCTTGCGTTTTTATCGAAACTCACAAACAACTGTTCATGGGCTGAAAATGCTTTTGGAGCAATAAAAACTTAAAAACTGCTATAACTCAAAAATGCAATAAGATAGGTTCAAACTTTAAAAGACATGTTGTGCAGATGTACAAGCCCCTCTTGCACAGAAAGTATGGCTTAGATATCTCTTGTAGTTTCTTCAGAACACACACATTATCTGAAAATGCTTTTGAAGCAATAGACACAAAAACAGCTATAAATCCAAAACCTAATATGATAGACTCAAACTTTAAACTATATATTGTGTAGATTTACAGGTCCTACTTGCCCAGCAAAAAGGGTTCGAATAGCTCTTGCGCTTTTATCGAAACTCACAAACAACTGTTCATGGGCTGAAAAGGCTTTTGGAGCAATAAAAACTTAAAAACTGCTATAACTCAAAAATGCAATAAGATAGGTTCAAACTTTAAAAGACATGTTGTGCAGATGTACAAGCCCCTCTTGCACAGAAAGTATGGCTTAGATATCTCTTGTAGTTTCTTCAGAACACACAAATTATCTGAAAATGCTTTTGAAGCAATAGACACAAAAACAGCTATAAATCCAAAACCTAATATGATAGACTCAAACTTTAAACTATATATTGTGTAGATTTACAAGTCCTACTTGCCCAGCAAAAAGGGTTCGAATAGCTCTTGCACTTTTTTCGAAACTCACAAACAACTGTTCATGGGCTGAAAAGGCTTTTGGAGCAATAAAAACTTAAAAAACTGCTATAACTCAAAAATGCAATAAGATAAGTTCAAACTTTAAAAGACATGTTGTGCAGATGTACAAGCCCCTCTTGCACAGAAAGTATGGCTTAGATATCTCTTGTAGTTTCTTCAGAACACACAAATTATCTGAAAATGCTTTTGAAGCAATAGACACAAAAACAGCTATAAATCCAAAACCTAATATGATAGACTCAAACTTTAAACTATATATTGTTTAGATTTACAGGTCCTACTTGCCCAGCAAAAAGGGTTCGAATAGCTCTTGCACTTTTTTCGAAACTCACAAACAACTGTTCATGGGCTGAAAAGGCTTTTGGAGCAATACAAACTTAAAAACTGCTATAACTCAAAAATGCAATAAGATAGGTTCAAACTTTAAAAGACATGTTGTGCAGATGTACAAGCCCCTCTTGCACAGAAAGTATGGCTTAGATATCTCTTGTAGTTTCTTCAGAACACACAAATTATCTGAAAATGCTTTTGAAGCAATAGACACAAAAACAGCTATAAATCCAAAACCTAATATGATAGACTCAAACTTTAAACTATATATTGTGTAGATTTACAGGTCCTACTTGCCCAGCAAAAAGGGTTCGAATAGCTTTTGCACTTTTTTCGAAACTCACAAACAACTGTTCATGGGCTGAAAAGGCTTTTGGAGCAATAAAAACTTAAAAACTGCTATAACTCAAAAATGCAATAAGATAGGTTCAAACTTTAAAAGACATGTTGTGCAGATGTACAAGCCCCTCTTGCACAGAAAGTATGGCTTAGATATCTCTTGTAGTTTCTTCAGAACACACAAATTATCTGAAAATGCTTTTGAAGCAATAGACACAAAAACAGCTATAAATCCAAAACCTAATATGATAGACTCAAACTTTAAACTATATATTGTTTAGATTTACAGGTCCTACTTGCCCAGCAAAAAGGGTTCGAATAGCTCTTGCACTTTTTTCGAAACTCACAAACAACTGTTCATGGGCTGAAAAGGCTTTTGGAGCAATAAAAACTTAAAAACTGCTATAACTCAAAAATGCAATAAGATAGGTTCAAACTTTAAAAGACATGTTGTGCAGATGTACAAGCCCCTCTTGCACAGAAAGTATGGCTTAGATATCTCTTGTAGTTTCTTCAGAACACACAAATTATCTGAAAATGCTTTTGAAGCAATAGACACAAAAACAGCTATAAATCCAAAACCTAATATGATAGACTCAAACTTTAAACTATATATTGTGTAGATTTACAGGTCCTACTTGCCCAGCAAAAAGGGTTCGAATAGCTCTTGCACTTTTATCGAAACTCACAAACAACTGTTCATGGGCTGAAAAGGCTTTTGGAGCAATAAAAACTTAAAAACTGCTATAACTCAAAAATGCAATAAGATAAGTTCAAACTTTAAAAGACATGTTGTGCAGATGTACAAGCCCCTCTTGCACAGAAAGTATGGCTTAGATATCTCTTGTAGTTTCTTCAGAACACACAAATTATCTGAAAATGCTTTTGAAGCAATAGACACAAAAACAGCTATAAATCCAAAACCTAATATGATAGACTCAAACTTTAAACTATATATTGTGTAGATTTACAGGTCCTACTTGCCCAGCAAAAAGGGTTCGAATAGCTCTTGCGCTTTTATCGAAACTCACAAACAACTGTTCATGGGCTGAAAAGGCTTTTGGAGCAATAAAAACTTAAAAACTGCTATAACTCAAAAATGCAATAAGATAGGTTCAAACTTTAAAAGACATGTTGTGCAGATGTACAAGCCCCTCTTGCACAGAAAGTATGGCTTAGATATCTCTTGTAGTTTCTTCAGAACACACAAATTATCTGAAAATGCTTTTGAAGCAATAGACACAAAAACATCTATAAATCCAAAACCTAATATGATAGACTCAAACTTTAAACTATATATTGTGTAGATTTACAGGTCCTACTTGCCCAGCAAAAAGGGTTCGAATAGCTCTTGCACTTTTTTCGAAACTCACAAACAACTGTTCATGGGCTGAAAAGGCTTTTGGAGCAATAAAAACTTAAAAACTGCTATAACTCAAAAATGCAATAAGATAGGTTCAAACTTTAAAAGACATGTTGTGCAGATGTACAAGCCCCTCTTGCACAGAAAGTATGGCTTAGATATCTCTTGTAGTTTCTTCAGAACACACAAATTATCTGAAAATGCTTTTGAAGCAATAGACACAAAAACAGCTATAAATCCAAAACCTAATATGATAGACTCAAACTTTAAACTATATATTGTTTAGATTTACAGGTCCTACTTGCCCAGCAAAAAGGGTTCGAATAGCTCTTGCACTTTTTTCGAAACTCACAAACAACTGTTCATGGGCTGAAAAGGCTTTTGGAGCAATACAAACTTAAAAACTGCTATAACTCAAAAATGCAATAAGATAGGTTCAAACTTTAAAAGACATGTTGTGCAGATGTACAAGCCCCTCTTGCACAGAAAGTATGGCTTAGATATCTCTTGTAGTTTCTTCAGAACACACAAATTATCTGAAAATGCTTTTGAAGCAATAGACACAAAAACAGCTATAAATCCAAAACCTAATATGATAGACTCAAACTTTAAACTATATATTGTTTAGATTTACAGGTCCTACTTGCCCAGCAAAAAGGGTTCGAATAGCTCTTGCACTTTTTTCGAAACTCACAAACAACTGTTCATGGGCTGAAAAGGCTTTTGGAGCAATACAAACTTAAAAACTGCTATAACTCAAAAATGCAATAAGATAGGTTCAAACTTTAAAAGACATGTTGTGCAGATGTACAAGCCCCTCTTGCACAGAAAGTATGGCTTAGATATCTCTTGTAGTTTCTTCAGAACACACAAATTACCTGAAAATGCTTTTGAAGCAATAGACACAAAAACAGCTATAAATCCAAAACCTAATATGATAGACTCAAACTTTAAACTATATATTGTGTAGATTTACAGGTCCTACTTGCCCAGCAAAAAGGGTTCGAATAGCTCTTGCACTTTTTTCGAAACTCACAAACAACTGTTCATGGGCTGAAAAGGCTTTTGGAGCAATAAAAACTTAAAAACTGCTATAACTCAAAAATGCAATAAGATAGGTTCAAACTTTAAAAGACATGTTGTGCAGATGTACAAGCCCCTCTTGCACAGAAAGTATGGCTTAGATATCTCTTGTAGTTTCTTCAGAACACACAAATTATCTGAAAATGCTTTTGAAGCAATAGACACAAAAACAGCTATAAATCCAAAACCTAATATGATAGACTCAAACTTTAAACTATATATTGTGTAGATTTACAGGTCCTACTTGCCCAGCAAAAAGGGTTCGAATAGCTCTTGCACTTTTTTCGAAACTCACAAACAACTGTTCATGGGCTGAAAAGGCTTTTGGAGCAATAAAAACTTAAAAACTGCTATAACTCAAAAATGCAATAAGATAGGTTCAAACTTTAAAAGACATGTTGTGCAGATGTACAAGCCCCTCTTGCACAGAAAGTATGGCTTAGATAACTCTTGTAGTTTCTTCAGAACACACAAATTATCTGAAAATGCTTTTGAAGCAATAGACACAAAAACAGCTATAAATCCAAAACCTAATATGATAGACTCAAACTTTAAACTATATATTGTTTAGATTTACAGGTCCTACTTGCCCAGCAAAAAGGGTTCGAATAGCTCTTGCACTTTTTTCGAAACTCACAAACAACTGTTCATGGGCTGAAAAGGCTTTTGGAGCAATACAAACTTAAAAACTGCTATAACTCAAAAATGCAATAAGATAGGTTCAAACTTTAAAAGACATGTTGTGCAGATGTACAAGCCCCTCTTGCACAGAAAGTATGGCTTAGATATCTCTTGTAGTTTCTTCAGAACACACAAATTATCTGAAAATGCTTTTGAAGCAATAGACACAAAAACAGCTATAAATCCAAAACCTAATATGATAGACTCAAACTTTAAACTATATATTGTGTAGATTTACAGGTCCTACTTGCCCAGCAAAAAGGGTTCGAATAGCTCTTGCACTTTTTTCGAAACTCACAAACAACTGTTCATGGGCTGAAAAGGCTTTTGGAGCAATAAAAACTTAAAAACTGCTATAACTCAAAAATGCAATAAGATAGGTTCAAACTTTAAAAGACATGTTGTGCAGATGTACAAGCCCCTCTTGCACAGAAAGTATGGCTTAGATATCTCTTGTAGTTTCTTCAGAACACACAAATTATCTGAAAATGCTTTTGAAGCAATAGACACAAAAACAGCTATAAATCCAAAACCTAATATGATAGACTCAAACTTTAAACTATATATTGTGTAGATTTACAGGTCCTACTTGCCCAGCAAAAAGGGTTCGAATAGCTCTTGCACTTTTATCGAAACTCACAAACAACTGTTCATGGGCTGAAAAGGCTTTTGGAGCAATAAAAACTTAAAAACTGCTATAACTCAAAAATGCAATAAGATAAGTTCAAACTTTAAAAGACATGTTGTGCAGATGTACAAGCCCCTCTTGCACAGAAAGCATGGCTTAGATATCTCTTGTAGTTTCTTCAGAACACACAAATTATCTGAAAATGCTTTTGAAGCAATAGACACAAAAACAGCTATAAATCCAAAACCTAATATGATAGACTCAAACTTTAAACTATATATTGTGTAGATTTACAGGTCCTACTTGCCCAGCAAAAAGGGTTCGAATAGCTCTTGCGCTTTTATCGAAACTCACAAACAACTGTTCATGGGCTGAAAAGGCTTTTGGAGCAATAAAAACTTAAAAACTGCTATAACTCAAAAATGCAATAAGATAGGTTCAAACTTTAAAAGACATGTTGTGCAGATGTACAAGCCCCTCTTGCACAGAAAGTATGGCTTAGATATCTCTTGTAGTTTCTTCAGAACACACAAATTATCTGAAAATGCTTTTGAAGCAATAGACACAAAAACAGCTATAAATCCAAAACCTAATATGATAGACTCAAACTTTAAACTATATATTGTGTAGATTTACAGGTCCTACTTGCCCAGCAAAAAGGGTTCGAATAGCTCTTGCACTTTTTTCGAAACTCACAAACAACTGTTCATGGGCTGAAAAGGCTTTTGGAGCAATAAAAACTTAAAAACTGCTATAACTCAAAAATGCAATAAGATAGGTTCAAACTTTAAAAGACATGTTGTGCAGATGTACAAGCCCCTCTTGCACAGAAAGTATGGCTTAGATATCTCTTGTAGTTTCTTCAGAACACACAAATTATCTGAAAATGCTTTTGAAGCAATAGACACAAAAACAGCTATAAATCCAAAACCTAATATGATAGACTCAAACTTTAAACTATATATTGTGTAGATTTACAGGTCCTACTTGCCCAGCAAAAAGGGTTCGAATAGCTCTTTCGTTTTTATCGAAACTCACAAACAACTGTTCTTGGGCTGAAAATGCTTTTGGAGCAATAAAAACTTAAAAACTGCTATAACTCAAAAATGCAATAAGATAGGTTCAAACTTTAAAAGACATGTTGTGCAGATGTACAAGCCCCTCTTGCACAGAAAGTATGGCTTAGATATCTCTTGTAGTTTCTTCAGAACACACACATTATCTGAAAATGCTTTTGAAGCAATAGACACAAAAACAGCTATAAATCCAAAACCTAATATGATAGACTCAAACTTTAAACTATATATTGTGTAGATTTACAGGTCCTACTTGCCCAGCAAAAAGGGTTCGAATAGCTCTTGCACTTTTTTCGAAACTCACAAACAACTGTTCATGGGCTGAAAAGGCTTTTGGAGCAATAAAAACTTAAAAACTGCTATAACTCAAAAATGCAATAAGATAGGTTCAAACTTTAAAAGACATGTTGTGCAGATGTACAAGCCCCTCTTGCACAGAAAGTATGGCTTAGATATCTCTTGTAGTTTCTTCAGAACACACAAATTATCTGAAAATGCTTTTGAAGCAATAGACACAAAAACAGCTATAAATCCAAAACCTAATATGATAGACTCAAACTTTAAACTATATATTGTGTAGATTTACAGGTCCTACTTGCCCAGCAAAAAGGGTTCGAATAGCTCTTGCACTTTTTTCGAAACTCACAAACAACTGTTCATGGGCTGAAAAGGCTTTTGGAGCAATAAAAACTTAAAAACTGCTATAACTCAAAAATGCAATAAGATAGGTTCAAACTTTAAAAGACATGTTGTGCAGATGTACAAGCCCCTCTTGCACAGAAAGTATGGCTTAGATATCTCTTGTAGTTTCTTCAGAACACACAAATTATCTGAAAATGCTTTTGAAGCAATAGACACAAAAACAGCTATAAATCCAAAACCTAATATGATAGACTCAAACTTTAAACTATATATTGTGTAGATTTACAGGTCCTACTTGCCCAGCAAAAAGGGTTCGAATAGCTCTTGCACTTTTATCGAAACTCACAAACAACTGTTCATGGGCTGAAAAGGCTTTTGGAGCAATAAAAACTTAAAAACTGCTATAACTCAAAAATGCAATAAGATAAGTTCAAACTTTAAAAGACATGTTGTGCAGATGTACAAGCCCCTCTTGCACAGAAAGTATGGCTTAGATATCTCTTGTAGTTTCTTCAGAACACACAAATTATCTGAAAATGCTTTTGAAGCAATAGACACAAAAACAGCTATAAATCCAAAACCTAATATGATAGACTCAAACTTTAAACTATATATTGTGTAGATTTACAGGTCCTACTTGCCCAGCAAAAAGGGTTCGAATAGCTCTTGCGCTTTTATCGAAACTCACAAACAACTGTTCATGGGCTGAAAAGGCTTTTGGAGCAATAAAAACTTAAAAACTGCTATAACTCAAAAATGCAATAAGATAGGTTCAAACTTTAAAAGACATGTTGTGCAGATGTACAAGCCCCTCTTGCACAGAAAGTATGGCTTAGATATCTCTTGTAGTTTCTTCAGAACACACAAATTATCTGAAAATGCTTTTGAAGCAATAGACACAAAAACAGCTATAAATCCAAAACCTAATATGATAGACTCAAACTTTAAACTATATATTGTGTAGATTTACAGGTCCTACTTGCCCAGCAAAAAGGGTTCGAATAGCTCTTGCACTTTTTTCGAAACTCACAAACAACTGTTCATGGGCTGAAAAGGCTTTTGGAGCAATAAAAACTTAAAAACTGCTATAACTCAAAAATGCAATAAGATAGGTTCAAACTTTAAAAGACATGTTGTGCAGATGTACAAGCCCCTCTTGCACAGAAAGTATGGCTTAGATATCTCTTGTAGTTTCTTCAGAACACACAAATTATCTGAAAATGCTTTTGAAGCAATAGACACAAAAACAGCTATAAATCCAAAACCTAATATGATAGACTCAAACTTTAAACTATATATTGTGTAGATTTACAGGTCCTACTTGCCCAGCAAAAAGGGTTCGAATAGCTCTTTCGTTTTTATCGAAACTCACAAACAACTGTTCTTGGGCTGAAAATGCTTTTGGAGCAATAAAAAGTTAAAAACTGCTATAACTCAAAAATGCAATAAGATAGGTTCAAACTTTAAAAGACATGTTGTGCAGATGTACAAGCCCCTCTTGCACAGAGAGTATGGCTTAGATATCTCTTGTAGTTTCTTCAGAACACACACATTATCTGAAAATGCTTTTGAAGCAATAGACACAAAAACAGCTATAAATCCAAAACCTAATATGATAGACTCAAACTTTAAACTATATATTGTGTAGATTTACAGGTCCTACTTGCCCAGCAAAAAGGGTTCGAATAGCTCTTGCGCTTTTATCGAAACTCACAAACAACTGTTCATGGGCTGAAAAGGCTTTTGGAGCAATAAAAACTTAAAAACTGCTATAACTCAAAAATGCAATAAGATAGGTTCAAACTTTAAAAGACATGTTGTGCAGATGTACAAGCCCCTCTTGCACAGAAAGTATGGCCCTCTTGTAGTTTCTTCAGAACACACAAATTATCTGAAAATGCTTTTGAAGCAATAGACACAAAAACAGCTATAAATCCAAAACCTAATATGATAGACTCAAACTTTAAACTATATATTGTTTAGATTTACAGGTCCTACTTGCCCAGCAAAAAGGGTTCGAATAGCTCTTGCACTTTTTTCGAAACTCACAAACAACTGTTCATGGGCTGAAAAGGCTTTTGGAGCAATAAAAACTTAAAAAACTGCTATAACTCAAAAATGCAATAAGATAAGTTCAAACTTTAAAAGACATGTTGTGCAGATGTACAAGCCCCTCTTGCACAGAAAGTATGGCTTAGATATCTCTTGTAGTTTCTTCAGAACACACAAATTATCTGAAAATGCTTTTGAAGCAATAGACACAAAAACAGCTATAAATCCAAAACCTAATATGATAGACTCAAACTTTAAACTATATATTGTTTAGATTTACAGGTCCTACTTGCCCAGCAAAAAGGGTTCGAATAGCTCTTGCACTTTTTTCGAAACTCACAAACAACTGTTCATGGGCTGAAAAGGCTTTTGGAGCAATACAAACTTAAAAACTGCTATAACTCAAAAATGCAATAAGATAGGTTCAAACTTTAAAAGACATGTTGTGCAGATGTACAAGCCCCTCTTGCACAGAAAGTATGGCTTAGATATCTCTTGTAGTTTCTTCAGAACACACAAATTATCTGAAAATGCTTTTGAAGCAATAGACACAAAAACAGCTATAAATCCAAAACCTAATATGATAGACTCAAACTTTAAACTATATATTGTGTAGATTTACAGGTCCTACTTGCCCAGCAAAAAGGGTTCGAATAGCTCTTGCACTTTTTTCGAAACTCACAAACAACTGTTCATGGGCTGAAAAGGCTTTTGGAGCAATAAAAACTTAAAAACTGCTATAACTCAAAAATGCAATAAGATAGGTTCAAACTTTAAAAGACATGTTGTGCAGATGTACAAGCCCCTCTTGCACAGAAAGTATGGCTTAGATATCTCTTGTAGTTTCTTCAGAACACACAAATTATCTGAAAATGCTTTTGAAGCAATAGACACAAAAACAGCTATAAATCCAAAACCTAATATGATAGACTCAAACTTTAAACTATATATTGTGTAGATTTACAGGTCCTACTTGCCCAGCAAAAAGGGTTCGAATAGCTCTTGCACTTTTTTCGAAACTCACAAACAACTGTTCATGGGCTGAAAAGGCTTTTGGAGCAATAAAAACTTAAAAACTGCTATAACTCAAAAATGCAATAAGATAGGTTCAAACTTTAAAAGACATGTTGTGCAGATGTACAAGCCCCTCTTGCACAGAAAGTATGGCTTAGATATCTCTTGTAGTTTCTTCAGAACACACAAATTATCTGAAAATGCTTTTGAAGCAATAGACACAAAAACAGCTATAAATCCAAAACCTAATATGATAGACTCAAACTTTAAACTATATATTGTGTAGATTTACAGGTCCTACTTGCCCAGCAAAAAGGGTTCGAATAGCTCTTTCGTTTTTATCGAAACTCACAAACAACTGTTCTTGGGCTGAAAATGCTTTTGGAGCAATAAAAACTTAAAAACTGCTATAACTCAAAAATGCAATAAGATAGGTTCAAACTTTAAAAGACATGTTGTGCAGATGTACAAGCCCCTCTTGCACAGAAAGTATGGCTTAGATATCTCTTGTAGTTTCTTCAGAACACACAAATTATCTGAAAATGCTTTTGAAGCAATAGACACAAAAACAGCTATAAATCCAAAACCTAATATGATAGACTCAAACTTTAAACTATATATTGTGTAGATTTACAGGTCCTACTTGCCCAGCAAAAAGGGTTCGAATAGCTCTTGCGCTTTTATCGAAACTCACAAACAACTGTTCATGGGCTGAAAAGGCTTTTGGAGCAATAAAAACTTAAAAACTGCTATAACTCAAAAATGCAATAAGATAGGTTCAAACTTTAAAAGACATGTTGTGCAGATGTACAAGCCCCTCTTGCACAGAAAGTATGGCTTAGATATCTCTTGTAGTTTCTTCAGAACACACAAATTATCTGAAAATGCTTTTGAAGCAATAGACACAAAAACAGCTATAAATCCAAAACCTAATATGATAGACTCAAACTTTAAACTATATATTGTTTAGATTTACAGGTCCTACTTGCCCAGCAAAAAGGGTTCGAATAGCTCTTGCACTTTTTTCGAAACTCACAAACAACTGTTCATGGGCTGAAAAGGCTTTTGGAGCAATAAAAACTTAAAAAACTGCTATAACTCAAAAATGCAATAAGATAAGTTCAAACTTTAAAAGACATGTTGTGCAGATGTACAAGCCCCTCTTGCACAGAAAGTATGGCTTAGATATCTCTTGTAGTTTCTTCAGAACACACAAATTATCTGAAAATGCTTTTGAAGCAATAGACACAAAAACAGCTATAAATCCAAAACCTAATATGATAGACTCAAACTTTAAACTATATATTGTTTAGATTTACAGGTCCTACTTGCCCAGCAAAAAGGGTTCGAATAGCTCTTGCACTTTTTTCGAAACTCACAAACAACTGTTCATGGGCTGAAAAGGCTTTTGGAGCAATACAAACTTAAAAACTGCTATAACTCAAAAATGCAATAAGATAGGTTCAAACTTTAAAAGACATGTTGTGCAGATGTACAAGCCCCTCTTGCACAGAAAGTATGGCTTAGATATCTCTTGTAGTTTCTTCAGAACACACAAATTATCTGAAAATGCTTTTGAAGCAATAGACACAAAAACAGCTATAAATCCAAAACCTAATATGATAGACTCAAACTTTAAACTATATATTGTGTAGATTTACAGGTCCTACTTGCCCAGCAAAAAGGGTTCGAATAGCTCTTGCACTTTTTTCGAAACTCACAAACAACTGTTCATGGGCTGAAAAGGCTTTTGGAGCAATAAAAACTTAAAAACTGCTATAACTCAAAAATGCAATAAGATAGGTTCAAACTTTAAAAGACATGTTTTGCAGATGTACAAGCCCCTCTTGCACAGAAAGTATGGCTTAGATATCTCTTGTAGTTTCTTCAGAACACACAAATTATCTGAAAATGCTTTTGAAGCAATAGACACA
The DNA here is from genome assembly GCF_026437365.1 of Eucyclogobius newberryi. Lineage (NCBI taxonomy): Eukaryota > Metazoa > Chordata > Actinopteri > Gobiiformes > Gobiidae > Eucyclogobius > Eucyclogobius newberryi. Next base: position 8,526 of record NW_027315906.1, on the reverse strand, counting down.
AAAACAGCTATAAATCCAAAACCTAATATGATAGACTCAAACTTTAAACTATATATTGTGTAGATTTACAGGTCCTACTTGCCCAGCAAAAAGGGTTCGAATAGCTCTTGCACTTTTTTCGAAACTCACAAACAACTGTTCATGGGCTGAAAAGGCTTTTGGAGCAATAAAAACTTAAAAACTGCTATAACTCAAAAATGCAATAAGATAGGTTCAAACTTTAAAAGACATGTTGTGCAGATGTACAAGCCCCTCTTGCACAGAAAGTATGGCTTAGATATCTCTTGTAGTTTCTTCAGAACACACAAATTATCTGAAAATGCTTTTGAAGCAATAGACACAAAAACAGCTATAAATCCAAAACCTAATATGATAGACTCAAACTTTAAACTATATATTGTGTAGATTTACAGGTCCTACTTGCCCAGCAAAAAGGGTTCGAATAGCTCTTGCACTTTTTTCGAAACTCACAAACAACTGTTCATGGGCTGAAAAGGCTTTTGGAGCAATAAAAACTTAAAAACTGCTATAACTCAAAAATGCAATAAGATAGGTTCAAACTTTAAAAGACATGTTGTGCAGATGTACAAGCCCCTCTTGCACAGAAAGTATGGCTTAGATATCTCTTGTAGTTTCTTCAGAACACACAAATTATCTGAAAATGCTTTTGAAGCAATAGACACAAAAACAGCTATAAATCCAAAACCTAATATGATAGACTCAAACTTTAAACTATATATTGTGTAGATTTACAGGTCCTACTTGCCCAGCAAAAAGGGTTCGAATAGCTCTAGCACTTTTATCGAAACTCACAAACAACTGTTCATGGGCTGAAAAGGCTTTTGGAGCAATAAAAACTTAAAAACTGCTATAACTCAAAAATGCAATAAGATAAGTTCAAACTTTAAAAGACATGTTGTGCAGATGTACAAGCCCCTCTTGCACAGAAAGTATGGCTTAGATATCTCTTGTAGTTTCTTCAGAACACACAAATTATCTGAAAATGCTTTTGAAGCAATAGACACAAAAACAGCTATAAATCCAAAACCTAATATGATAGACTCAAACTTTAAACTATATATTGTGTAGATTTACAGGTCCTACTTGCCCAGCAAAAAGGGTTCGAATAGCTCTTGCGCTTTTATCGAAACTCACAAACAACTGTTCATGGGCTGAAAAGGCTTTTGGAGCAATAAAAACTTAAAAACTGCTATAACTCAAAAATGCAATAAGATAGGTTCAAACTTTAAAAGACATGTTGTGCAGATGTACAAGCCCCTCTTGCACAGAAAGTATGGCTTAGATATCTCTTGTAGTTTCTTCAGAACACACAAATTATCTGAAAATGCTTTTGAAGCAATAGACACAAAAACAGCTATAAATCCAAAACCTAATATGATAGACTCAAACTTTAAACTATATATTGTGTAGATTTACAGGTCCTACTTGCCCAGCAAAAAGGGTTCGAATAGCTCTTGCACTTTTTTCGAAACTCACAAACAACTGTTCATGGGCTGAAAAGGCTTTTGGAGCAATAAAAACTTAAAAACTGCTATAACTCAAAAATGCAATAAGATAGGTTCAAACTTTAAAAGACATGTTGTGCAGATGTACAAGCCCCTCTTGCACAGAAAGTATGGCTTAGATATCTCTTGTAGTTTCTTCAGAACACACAAATTATCTGAAAATGCTTTTGAAGCAATAGACACAAAAACAGCTATAAATCCAAAACCTAATATGATAGACTCAAACTTTAAACTATATATTGTGTAGATTTACAGGTCCTACTTGCCCAGCAAAAAGGGTTCGAATAGCTCTTGCACTTTTTTCGAAACTCACAAACAACTGTTCATGGGCTGAAAAGGCTTTTGGAGCAATAAAAACTTAAAAACTGCTATAACTCAAAAATGCAATAAGATAGGTTCAAACTTTAAAAGACATGTTGTGCAGATGTACAAGCCCCTCTTGCACAGAAAGTATGGCTTAGATATCTCTTGTAGTTTCTTCAGAACACACAAATTATCTGAAAATGCTTTTGAAGCAATAGACACAAAAACAGCTATAAATCCAAAACCTAATATGATAGACTCAAACTTTAAACTATATATTGTTTAGATTTACAGGTCCTACTTGCCCAGCAAAAAGGGTTCGAATAGCTCTTGCACTTTTTTCGAAACTCACAAACAACTGTTCATGGGCTGAAAAGGCTTTTGGAGCAATACAAACTTAAAAACTGCTATAACTCAAAAATGCAATAAGATAGGTTCAAACTTTAAAAGACATGTTGTGCAGATGTACAAGCCCCTCTTGCACAGAAAGTATGGCTTAGATATCTCTTGTAGTTTCTTCAGAACACACAAATTATCTGAAAATGCTTTTGAAGCAATAGACACAAAAACAGCTATAAATCCAAAACCTAATATGATAGACTCAAACTTTAAACTATATATTGTGTAGATTTACAGGTCCTACTTGCCCAGCAAAAAGGGTTCGAATAGCTCTTGCACTTTTTTCGAAACTCACAAACAACTGTTCATGGGCTGAAAAGGCTTTTGGAGCAATAAAAACTTAAAAACTGCTATAACTCAAAAATGCAATAAGATAGGTTCAAACTTTAAAAGACATGTTGTGCAGATGTACAAGCCCCTCTTGCACAGAAAGTATGGCTTAGATATCTCTTGTAGTTTCTTCAGAACACACAAATTATCTGAAAATGCTTTTGAAGCAATAGACACAAAAACAGCTATAAATCCAAAACCTAATATGATAGACTCAAACTTTAAACTATATATTGTGTAGATTTACAGGTCCTACTTGCCCAGCAAAAAGGGTTCGAATAGCTCTTGCACTTTTTTCGAAACTCACAAACAACTGTTCATGGGCTGAAAAGGCTTTTGGAGCAATAAAAACTTAAAAACTGCTATAACTCAAAAATGCAATAAGATAGGTTCAAACTTTAAAAGACATGTTGTGCAGATGTACAAGCCCCTCTTGCACAGAAAGTATGGCTTAGATATCTCTTGTAGTTTCTTCAGAACACACAAATTATCTGAAAATGCTTTTGAAGCAATAGACACAAAAACAGCTATAAATCCAAAACCTAATATGATAGACTCAAACTTTAAACTATATATTGTGTAGATTTACAGGTCCTACTTGCCCAGCAAAAAGGGTTCGAATAGCTCTTGCACTTTTATCGAAACTCACAAACAACTGTTCATGGGCTGAAAAGGCTTTTGGAGCAATAAAAACTTAAAAACTGCTATAACTCAAAAATGCAATAAGATAAGTTCAAACTTTAAAAGACATGTTGTGCAGATGTACAAGCCCCTCTTGCACAGAAAGTATGGCTTAGATATCTCTTGTAGTTTCTTCAGAACACACAAATTATCTGAAAATGCTTTTGAAGCAATAGACACAAAAACAGCTATAAATCCAAAACCTAATATGATAGACTCAAACTTTAAACTATATATTGTGTAGATTTACAGGTCCTACTTGCCCAGCAAAAAGGGTTCGAATAGCTCTTGCGCTTTTATCGAAACTCACAAACAACTGTTCATGGGCTGAAAAGGCTTTTGGAGCAATAAAAACTTAAAAACTGCTATAACTCAAAAATGCAATAAGATAGGTTCAAACTTTAAAAGACATGTTGTGCAGATGTACAAGCCCCTCTTGCACAGAAAGTATGGCTTAGATATCTCTTGTAGTTTCTTCAGAACACACAAATTATCTGAAAATGCTTTTGAAGCAATAGACACAAAAACAGCTATAAATCCAAAACCTAATATGATAGACTCAAACTTTAAACTATATATTGTGTAGATTTACAGGTCCTACTTGCCCAGCAAAAAGGGTTCGAATAGCTCTTGCACTTTTTTCGAAACTCACAAACAACTGTTCATGGGCTGAAAAGGCTTTTGGAGCAATAAAAACTTAAAAACTGCTATAACTCAAAAATGCAATAAGATAGGTTCAAACTTTAAAAGACATGTTGTGCAGATGTACAAGCCCCTCTTGCACAGAAAGTATGGCTTAGATATCTCTTGTAGTTTCTTCAGAACACACAAATTATCTGAAAATGCTTTTGAAGCAATAGACACAAAAACAGCTATAAATCCAAAACCTAATATGATAGACTCAAACTTTAAACTATATATTGTGTAGATTTACAGGTCCTACTTGCCCAGCAAAAAGGGTTCGAATAGCTCTTTCGTTTTTATCGAAACTCACAAACAACTGTTCTTGGGCTGAAAATGCTTTTGGAGCAATAAAAACTTAAAAACTGCTATAACTCAAAAATGCAATAAGATAGGTTCAAACTTTAAAAGACATGTTGTGCAGATGTACAAGCCCCTCTTGCACAGAAAGTATGGCTTAGATATCTCTTGTAGTTTCTTCAGAACACACACATTATCTGAAAATGCTTTTGAAGCAATAGACACAAAAACAGCTATAAATCCAAAACCTAATATGATAGACTCAAACTTTAAACTATATATTGTGTAGATTTACAGGTCCTACTTGCCCAGCAAAAAGGGTTCGAATAGCTCTTGCACTTTTTTCGAAACTCACAAACAACTGTTCATGGGCTGAAAAGGCTTTTGGAGCAATAAAAACTTAAAAACTGCTATAACTCAAAAATGCAATAAGATAGGTTCAAACTTTAAAAGACATGTTGTGCAGATGTACAAGCCCCTCTTGCACAGAAAGTATGGCTTAGATATCTCTTGTAGTTTCTTCAGAACACACAAATTATCTGAAAATGCTTTTGAAGAAATAGACACAAAAACAGCTATAAATCCAAAACCTAATATGATAGACTCAAACTTTAAACTATATATTGTGTAGATTTACAGGTCCTACTTGCCCAGCAAAAAGGGTTCGAATAGCTCTTGCACTTTTTTCGAAACTCACAAACAACTGTTCATGGGCTGAAAAGGCTTTTGGAGCAATAAAAACTTAAAAACTGCTATAACTCAAAAATGCAATAAGATAGGTTCAAACTTTAAAAGACATGTTGTGCAGATGTACAAGCCCCTCTTGCACAGAAAGTATGGCTTAGATATCTCTTGTAGTTTCTTCAGAACACACAAATTATCTGAAAATGCTTTTGAAGCAATAGACACAAAAACAGCTATAAATCCAAAACCTAATATGATAGACTCAAACTTTAAACTATATATTGTGTAGATTTACAGGTCCTACTTGCCCAGCAAAAAGGGTTCGAATAGCTCTTGCACTTTTATCGAAACTCACAAACAACTGTTCATGGGCTGAAAAGGCTTTTGGAGCAATAAAAACTTAAAAACTGCTATAACTCAAAAATGCAATAAGATAAGTTCAAACTTTAAAAGACATGTTGTGCAGATGTACAAGCCCCTCTTGCACAGAAAGTATGGCTTAGATATCTCTTGTAGTTTCTTCAGAACACACAAATTATCTGAAAATGCTTTTGAAGCAATAGACACAAAAACAGCTATAAATCCAAAACCTAATATGATAGACTCAAACTTTAAACTATATATTGTGTAGATTTACAGGTCCTACTTGCCCAGCAAAAAGGGTTCGAATAGCTCTTGCGCTTTTATCGAAACTCACAAACAACTGTTCATGGGCTGAAAAGGCTTTTGGAGCAATAAAAACTTAAAACTGCTATAACTCAAAAATGCAATAAGATAGGTTCAAACTTTAAAAGACATGTTGTGCAGATGTACAAGCCCCTCTTGCACAGAAAGTATGGCTTAGATATCTCTTGTAGTTTCTTCAGAACACACAAATTATCTGAAAATGCTTTTGAAGCAATAGACACAAAAACAGCTATTAATCCAAAACCTAATATGATAGACTCAAACTTTAAACTATATATTGTGTAGATTTACAGGTCCTACTTGCCCAGCAAAAAGGGTTCGAATAGCTCTTGCACTTTTTTCGAAACTCACAAACAACTGTTCATGGGCTGAAAAGGCTTTTGGAGCAATAAAAACTTAAAAACTGCTATAACTCAAAAATGCAATAAGATAGGTTCAAACTTTAAAAGACATGTTGTGCAGATGTACAAGCCCCTCTTGCACAGAAAGTATGGCTTAGATATCTCTTGTAGTTTCTTCAGAACACACAAATTATCTGAAAATGCTTTTGAAGCAATAGACACAAAAACAGCTATAAATCCAAAACCTAATATGATAGACTCAAACTTTAAACTATATATTGTGTAGATTTACAGGTCCTACTTGCCCAGCAAAAAGGGTTCGAATAGCTCTTTCGTTTTTATCGAAACTCACAAACAACTGTTCTTGGGCTGAAAATGCTTTTGGAGCAATAAAAACTTAAAAACTGCTATAACTCAAAAATACAATAAGATAGGTTCAAACTTTAAAGACATGTTGTGCAGATGTACAAGCCCCTCTTGCACAGAAAGTATGGCTTAGATATCTCTTGTAGTTTCTTCAGAACACACACATTATCTGAAAATGCTTTTGAAGCAATAGACACAAAAACAGCTATAAATCCAAAACCTAATATGATAGACTCAAACTTTAAACTATATATTGTGTAGATTTACAGGTCCTACTTGCCCAGCAAAAAGGGTTCGAATAGCTCTTGCGCTTTTATCGAAACTCACAAACAACTGTTCATGGGCTGAAAGAGGCTTTTGGAGCAATAAAAACTTAAAAACTGCTATAACTCAAAAATGCAATAAGATAGGTTCAAACTTTAAAAGACATGTTGTGCAGATGTACAAGCCCCTCTTGCACAGAAAGTATGGCTTAGATATCTCTTGTAGTTTCTTCAGAACACACAAATTATCTGAAATGCTTTTGAAGCAATAGACCACAAAAACAGCTATAAATCCAAAACCTAATATGATAGACTCAAACTTTAAACTCTATATATTGTTTAGATTTACAGGTCCTACTTGCCCAGCAAAAAGGGTTCGAATAGCTCCTTGCACTTTTTTCGAAACTCACAAACAACTGTTCATGGGCTGAAAAGGCTTTTGGAGCAATAAAAACTTAAAAAACTGCTATAAATCAAAAATGCAATAAGATAAGTTCAAACTTTAAAAAACATGTTGTGCAGATGTACAAGCCCCTCTTGCACAGAAAGTATGGCTTAGATATCTCTTGTAGTTTCTTCAGAACACACAAATTATCTGAAAATGCTTTTGAAGCATAGACACAAAAACAGCTATAAATCCAAAACCTAATATGATAGACTCAAACTTTAAACTATATATTGTTTAGATTTACAGGTCCTACTTGCCCAGCAAAAAGGGTTCGAAATAGCTCTTGCACTTTTTCGAAACTCACAAACAACTGTTCATGGGCTGAAAAGGCTTTTGGAGCAATACAAACTTAAAACTGCTATAACTCAAAATGCAATAAGATAGGTTCAAACTTTAAAAGACATGTTGTGCAGATGTACAAGCCCCTCTTGCACAGAAAGTATGGCTTAGATATCTCTTGTAGTTTCTTCAGAACACACAAATTATCTGAAATGCTTTTGAAGCAATAGACACAAAAACAGCTATAAATCCAAAACCTAATATGATAGACTCAAACTTTAAACTATATATTGTGTAGATTTACAGGTCCTACTTGCCCACGCAAAAAGGGTTCGAATAGCTCTTGCACTTTTTCGAAACTCACAACAACTGTTCATGGCTGAAAAGGCTTTTGGAGCAATAAAAACTTAAAAACTGCTATAACTCAAAAATGCAATAAGATAGGTTCAAACTTTAAAAGACATGTTGTGCAGATGTACAAGCCCCTCTTGCACAGAAAGTATGGCTTAGATATCTCTTGTAGTTTCTTCAGAACACACAAATTATCTGAAAATGCTTTTGAAGCAATAGACACAAAAACAGCTATATATCCAAAACCTAATATGATAGACTCAAACTTTAAACTATATTGTGTAGATTTACAGGTCCTACTTGCCCAGCAAAAAGGGTTCGAATAGCTCTTGCACTTTTTTCGAAACTCACAAACAACTGTTCATGGGGCTGAAAAGGCTTTTGGAGCAATAAAAACTTAAAACTGCTATAACTCAAAAATGCAATAAGATAGGTTCAAACTTAAAAAGACATGTTGTGCAGATGTACAAGCCCCTCTTGCACAGAAAGTATGGCTTAGATATCTCTTGTAGTTTCTTCAGAACACACAAATTATCTGAAAATGCTTTTGAAGCAATAGACACAAAAACAGCTATAATCCAAAACCTAATATGATAGACTCAAACTTTAACTATATATTGTTTAGATTTACAGTCCTACTTGCCCAGCAAAAAGGGTTCGGAATAGCTCTTGCACTTTTTCGAAACTCACAAACAACTGTTCATGGGCTGAAAAGGCTTTTGGAGCAATACAAACTTAAAAACTGCTATAACTCAAAAATGCGAATAAGATAGGTTCAAACTTTTAAAAGACATGTTGTGCAGATGTACAAGCCCTCTTGCACAGAAAAGTAATGGCTTAGATATCTCTTGTAGTTTCTTCAGAACACACAAATTATCTGAAAATGC
>NW_027315905.1:107500-110000 GCF_026437365.1 Eucyclogobius newberryi | reverse complement strand
AACTTCGTACTACGGCCCGGAAAAACGACAGAGTCGATGGGTATAGTGTACTATTGCCGAAAAACGACAGAGTCTTTTCGGGAATAGTGTACTATTTCGGTTTTTACTCTAAGTCCCTCAGGGGCATAGGGTGCTATACTCTGATGGTCAGATCACCTCCAGGCCCCAGGGAGTGCTTTTCAGGGGTCAAACAGTGCACTGATGATAGGGGATTATTTCATTTTGCTCATTTTGGTGTTTTTTTTTTTTTTTTTTTTTTTTTTTTCACATTTTAACCCATTTTAACCCATTTTGCTCACCCCGCACTCTGCCGCATATGAGGCCGGGGAAGGGCCACTCTGGCTGGGCATGGCCTCCGCTGAGCACCCCCTGGAGCCACTGGAGCCCCCGGAGGCCCTCCAGAGCCACCCCCCACTGTCCCCAGACTCACCCCGGGGGAAGGGCCACTCTGGCTGGGCATGGTCTCCACCAAGCAGCCCCTGGAGCCCCCGGAGCACCTCCAGAGCCACCCCCCACTCTCCCCAGACTCTGCCGGGGAAGGGCCACTCTGGCTGGGCATGGCCTCCACCGAGCACCCCCTGGAACCCCTGGAACCCCGGAGGCCCTCCAGAGCCACCCCCCACTCTCCCCAGACTCACCCCGGGGAAGGGCCACTCTGGCTGGGCATGGTCTCCACCAAGCACCCCCTGGAGCCCCCGGAGCACCCCCAGAGCCACCCCCCACTCTCCCCAGGACTCACCCCGGGGAAGGGACACTCTGGCTGGGCATGGTCTCCACCAAGCACCCCCTGGAGCCCCCGGAGCACCTCCAGAGCCACCCCCCACTCCTCCAGACTCACCCCGGGGAAGGGACACTCTGCCTGGGCATGGCCCCCACTGAGCACCCCCTGGAACCCCTGGAGCCCCGGAGCACCTCCAGAGCCACCCCCCACTCTCCCCAGACTCTGCCCGGGGAAGGGCCACTCTGGCTGGGCATGGTCTCCACCAAGCACCCCCTGGAGCCCCCGGAGCACCCCCAGAGCCACCCCCCACTCTCCCCAGACTCACCCCGGGAAGGGCCACTCTGGCTGGGCATGGCCTCCGCCGAGCACCCCCTGGAGCCCCCGGAGCACCCCCAGAGCCACCCCCCACTCACCCCAGACTCACCCCGGGGAAGGGACACTCTGGCTGGGCATGGCCTCCACCAAGCACCCCCTGGAGCCCCTGGAACCCCCGGAGGCCCTCCAGAGCCACCCCCCACTCTCCCCAGACTCACCCCGGGGGAGGGCCACTCTGGCTGGGCATGGTCTCCACCAAGCACCCCCTGGAGCCCCCGGAGCACCTCCAGAGCCACCCCCCACTCCTCCAGACTCACCCCGGGGAAGGGACACTCTGGCTGGGCATGGCCCCCACCGAGCACCCCCTGGAGCCCCTGGAGCCCCCGGAGCACCCCCAGAGCCACCCCCCACTCTCCCCAGACTCACCCCGGGGAAGGGCCACTCTGGCTGGGCATGGCCTCCGCCGAGCACCCCCTGGAGCCCCCGGAGCACCCCCAGAGCCACCCCCCACTCACCCCAGACTCACCCCGGGGAAGGGACACTCTGGCTGGGCATGGCCTCCACCAAGCACCCCCTGGAGCCCCTGGAACCCCCGGAGGCCCTCCAGAGCCACCCCCCACTCTCCCCAGACTCACCCCGGGGGAGGGCCACTCTGGCTGGGCATGGTCTCCACCAAGCACCCCCTGGAGCCCCCGGAGCACCTCCAGAGCCACCCCCCACTCCTCCAGACTCACCCCGGGGAAGGGACACTCTGGCTGGGCATGGCCCCCACCGAGCACCCCCTGGAGCCCCTGGAGCCCCCGGAGCACCTCCAGGGCCACCCCCCACTCCTCCAGACTCACCCCGGGGAAGGGACACTCTGGCTGGGCATGGCCTCCGCCGAGCACCCCCTGGAGCCCCCGGAGCACCCCCAGAGCCACCCCCCACTCTCCTCCAGACTCACCCCGGGGAAGGGACACTCTGGCTGGGCATGGCCTCCGCCGACCACCCCCTGGAACCCCTGGAGCCCCCGGAGCACCTCCAGAGCCACCCCCCACTCTCCCCAGACTCTGCCCGGGAAGGGACACTCTGGCCGGGCATGGCCTCCGCCGAGCACCCCCTGGAACCCCCGGAGGCCCTCCAGGGCCACCCCCCACTGTCCCCAGACTCACCCGGGGGAAGGGCCACTCTGGCTGGGCATGGTCTCCACCAAGCAGCCCCTGGAGCCCCCGGAGCACCTCCAGAGCCACCCCCCACTCTCCCCAGACTCTGCCCGGGGAAGGGCCACTCTGGCTGGGCATGGCCTCCACCGAGCACCCCCTGGAACCCCCTGGAACCCCTGGAACCCCCGGAGGCCCTCCAGAGCCACCCCCCACTCTCCCCAGACTCACCCCGGGAAGGGCCACTCTGGCTGGGCATGGTCTCCACCAAGCACCCCCTGGAGCCCCCGGAGCACCCCCAGAGCCACCCCCCACTCTCCCCAGA
>NW_027315905.1:95000-97500 GCF_026437365.1 Eucyclogobius newberryi | reverse complement strand
TTTACTCTAAGTCCCTCAGGGGCATAGGGTGCTATACTCTGATGGTCAGATCACCTCCAGGCCCCAGGGGAGTGCTTTTCAGGGGTCAAACAGTGCACTGATGATAGGGGATTATTTCATTTTGCTCATTTTGGTGTTTTTTTTTTTTTTTTTTTTTTTTTTTTCACATTTTAACCCATTTTAACCCATTTTGCTCACCCCGCACTCTGCCGCATATGAGGCCGGGGAAGGGCCACTCTGGCTGGGCATGGCCTCCGCTGAGCACCCCCTGGAGCCACTGGAGCCCCCGGAGGCCCTCCAGAGCCACCCCCCACTGTCCCCAGACTCACCCGGGGGAAGGGCCACTCTGGCTGGGCATGGTCTCCACCAAGCAGCCCCTGGAGCCCCCGGAGCACCTCCAGAGCCACCCCCCACTCTCCCCAGACTCTGCCCGGGGAAGGGCCACTCTGGCTGGGCATGGCCTCCACCGAGCACCCCCTGGAACCCCTGGAACCCCCGGAGGCCCTCCAGAGCCACCCCCCACTCTCCCCAGACTCACCCCGGGGAAGGGCCACTCTGGCTGGGCATGGTCTCCACCAAGCACCCCCTGGAGCCCCCGGAGCACCCCCAGAGCCACCCCCCACTCTCCCCAGACTCACCCCGGGGAAGGGACACTCTGGCTGGGCATGGTCTCCACCAAGCACCCCCTGGAGCCCCCGGAGCACCTCCAGAGCCACCCCCCACTCCTCCAGACTCACCCCGGGGAAGGGACACTCTGCCTGGGCATGGCCCCCACTGAGCACCCCCTGGAACCCCTGGAGCCCCCGGAGCACCTCCAGAGCCACCCCCCACTCTCCCCAGACTCTGCCCGGGGAAGGGCCACTCTGGCTGGGCATGGTCTCCACCAAGCACCCCCTGGAGCCCCCGGAGCACCCCCAGAGCCACCCCCCACTCTCCCCAGACTCACCCCGGGGAAGGGCCACTCTGGCTGGGCATGGCCTCCGCCGAGCACCCCCTGGAGCCCCCGGAGCACCCCCAGAGCCACCCCCCACTCACCCCAGACTCACCCCGGGGAAGGGACACTCTGGCTGGGCATGGCCTCCACCAAGCACCCCCTGGAGCCCCTGGAACCCCCGGAGGCCCTCCAGAGCCACCCCCCACTCTCCCCAGACTCACCCCGGGGGAGGGCCACTCTGGCTGGGCATGGTCTCCACCAAGCACCCCCTGGAGCCCCCGGAGCACCTCCAGAGCCACCCCCCACTCCTCCAGACTCACCCCGGGGAAGGGACACTCTGGCTGGGCATGGCCCCCACCGAGCACCCCCTGGAGCCCCTGGAGCCCCCGGAGCACCCCCAGAGCCACCCCCCACTCTCCCCAGACTCACCCCGGGGAAGGGCCACTCTGGCTGGGCATGGCCTCCGCCGAGCACCCCCTGGAGCCCCCGGAGCACCCCCAGAGCCACCCCCCACTCACCCCAGACTCACCCCGGGGAAGGGACACTCTGGCTGGGCATGGCCTCCACCAAGCACCCCCTGGAGCCCCTGGAACCCCCGGAGGCCCTCCAGAGCCACCCCCCACTCTCCCCAGACTCACCCCGGGGGAGGGCCACTCTGGCTGGGCATGGTCTCCACCAAGCACCCCCTGGAGCCCCCGGAGCACCTCCAGAGCCACCCCCCACTCCTCCAGACTCACCCCGGGGAAGGGACACTCTGGCTGGGCATGGCCCCCACCGAGCACCCCCTGGAGCCCCTGGAGCCCCCGGAGCACCCCCAGAGCCACCCCCCACTCTCCCCAGACTCACCCCGGGGAAGGGCCACTCTGGCTGGGCATGGCCTCCGCCGAGCACCCCCTGGAGCCCCCGGAGCACCCCCAGAGCCACCCCCCACTCACCCCAGACTCACCCCGGGGAAGGGACACTCTGGCTGGGCATGGCCTCCACCAAGCACCCCCTGGAGCCCCTGGAACCCCCGGAGGCCCTCCAGAGCCACCCCCCACTCTCCCCAGACTCACCCCGGGGGAGGGCCACTCTGGCTGGGCATGGTCTCCACCAAGCACCCCCTGGAGCCCCCGGAGCACCTCCAGAGCCACCCCCCACTCCTCCAGACTCACCCCGGGGAAGGGACACTCTGGCTGGGCATGGCCCCCACCGAGCACCCCCTGGAGCCCCTGGAGCCCCCGGAGCACCTCCAGGGCCACCCCCCACTCCTCCAGACTCACCCCGGGGAAGGGACACTCTGGCTGGGCATGGCCTCCGCCGAGCACCCCCTGGAGCCCCCGGAGCACCCCCAGAGCCACCCCCCACTCTCCTCCAGACTCACCCCGGGGAAGGGACACTCTGGCTGGGCATGGCCTCCGCCGACCACCCCCTGGAACCCCTGGAGCCCCCGGAGCACCTCCAGAGCCACCCCCCACTCTCCCCAGACTCTGCCCGGGGAAGGGACACTCTGGCCGGGCATGGCCTCCGCCGAGCACCCCCTGGAACCCCCGGAGGCCCTCCAGGGCCACCCCCCACTGTCCCCAG
>NW_027315905.1:82500-85000 GCF_026437365.1 Eucyclogobius newberryi | reverse complement strand
AAACGACAGAGTCTTTTCGGGAATAGTGTACTATTTCGGTTTTTACTCTAAGTCCCTCAGGGGCATGGGGTGCTATACTATGATGGTCAGATCACCTCCAGGCCCCAGGGGAGTGCTTTTCTGGGGTCAAACAGTGCACTGATGATGGGGGATTATTTCATTTTGCTCATTTTGGTGTTTTTTCACATTTTAACCCATTTTCACCCCTTTTGCTCACAACTTCGTACTACGGCCCGGAAAAACGACAGAGTCGATGGGTATAGTGTACTATTGCCGAAAAACGACAGAGTCTTTTCGGGAATAGTGTACTATTTCGGTTTTTACTCTAAGTCCCTCAGGGGCATAGGGTGCTATACTCTGATGGTCAGATCACCTCCAGGCCCCAGGGGAGTGCTTTTCAGGGGTCAAACAGTGCACTGATGATAGGGGATTATTTCATTTTGCTCATTTTGGTGTTTTTTTTTTTTTTTTTTTTTTTTTTTTCACATTTTAACCCATTTTAACCCATTTTGCTCACCCCGCACTCTGCCGCATATGAGGCCGGGGAAGGGCCACTCTGGCTGGGCATGGCCTCCGCTGAGCACCCCCTGGAGCCACTGGAGCCCCCGGAGGCCCTCCAGAGCCACCCCCCACTGTCCCCAGACTCACCCGGGGGAAGGGCCACTCTGGCTGGGCATGGTCTCCACCAAGCAGCCCCTGGAGCCCCCGGAGCACCTCCAGAGCCACCCCCCACTCTCCCCAGACTCTGCCCGGGGAAGGGCCACTCTGGCTGGGCATGGCCTCCACCGAGCACCCCCTGGAACCCCTGGAACCCCCGGAGGCCCTCCAGAGCCACCCCCCACTCTCCCCAGACTCACCCCGGGGAAGGGCCACTCTGGCTGGGCATGGTCTCCACCAAGCACCCCCTGGAGCCCCCGGAGCACCCCCAGAGCCACCCCCCACTCTCCCCAGACTCACCCCGGGGAAGGGACACTCTGGCTGGGCATGGTCTCCACCAAGCACCCCCTGGAGCCCCCGGAGCACCTCCAGAGCCACCCCCCACTCCTCCAGACTCACCCCGGGGAAGGGACACTCTGCCTGGGCATGGCCCCCACTGAGCACCCCCTGGAACCCCTGGAGCCCCCGGAGCACCTCCAGAGCCACCCCCCACTCTCCCCAGACTCTGCCCGGGGAAGGGCCACTCTGGCTGGGCATGGTCTCCACCAAGCACCCCCTGGAGCCCCCGGAGCACCCCCAGAGCCACCCCCCACTCTCCCCAGACTCACCCCGGGGAAGGGCCACTCTGGCTGGGCATGGCCTCCGCCGAGCACCCCCTGGAGCCCCCGGAGCACCCCCAGAGCCACCCCCCACTCACCCCAGACTCACCCCGGGGAAGGGACACTCTGGCTGGGCATGGCCTCCACCAAGCACCCCCTGGAGCCCCTGGAACCCCCGGAGGCCCTCCAGAGCCACCCCCCACTCTCCCCAGACTCACCCCGGGGGAGGGCCACTCTGGCTGGGCATGGTCTCCACCAAGCACCCCCTGGAGCCCCCGGAGCACCTCCAGAGCCACCCCCCACTCCTCCAGACTCACCCCGGGGAAGGGACACTCTGGCTGGGCATGGCCCCCACCGAGCACCCCCTGGAGCCCCTGGAGCCCCCGGAGCACCCCCAGAGCCACCCCCCACTCTCCCCAGACTCACCCCGGGGAAGGGCCACTCTGGCTGGGCATGGCCTCCGCCGAGCACCCCCTGGAGCCCCCGGAGCACCCCCAGAGCCACCCCCCACTCACCCCAGACTCACCCCGGGGAAGGGACACTCTGGCTGGGCATGGCCTCCACCAAGCACCCCCTGGAGCCCCTGGAACCCCCGGAGGCCCTCCAGAGCCACCCCCCACTCTCCCCAGACTCACCCCGGGGGAGGGCCACTCTGGCTGGGCATGGTCTCCACCAAGCACCCCCTGGAGCCCCCGGAGCACCTCCAGAGCCACCCCCCACTCCTCCAGACTCACCCCGGGGAAGGGACACTCTGGCTGGGCATGGCCCCCACCGAGCACCCCCTGGAGCCCCTGGAGCCCCCGGAGCACCTCCAGGGCCACCCCCCACTCCTCCAGACTCACCCCGGGGAAGGGACACTCTGGCTGGGCATGGCCTCCGCCGAGCACCCCCTGGAGCCCCCGGAGCACCCCCAGAGCCACCCCCCACTCTCCTCCAGACTCACCCCGGGGAAGGGACACTCTGGCTGGGCATGGCCTCCGCCGACCACCCCCTGGAACCCCTGGAGCCCCCGGAGCACCTCCAGAGCCACCCCCCACTCTCCCCAGACTCTGCCCGGGGAAGGGACACTCTGGCCGGGCATGGCCTCCGCCGAGCACCCCCTGGAACCCCCGGAGGCCCTCCAGGGCCACCCCCCACTGTCCCCAGACTCACCCGGGGGAAGGGCCACTCTGGCTGGGCATGGTCTCCACCAAGCAGCCCCTGGAGCCCCCGGAGCACCTCCAGAGCCACCCCCCACTCTCCCC
>NW_027315905.1:70000-72500 GCF_026437365.1 Eucyclogobius newberryi | reverse complement strand
GGCCCCAGGGGAGTGCTTTTCTGGGGTCAAACAGTGCACTGATGATGGGGGATTATTTCATTTTGCTCATTTTGGTGTTTTTTCACATTTTAACCCATTTTCACCCCTTTTGCTCACAACTTCGTACTACGGCCCGGAAAAACGACAGAGTCGATGGGTATAGTGTACTATTGCCGAAAAACGACAGAGTCTTTTCGGGAATAGTGTACTATTTCGGTTTTTACTCTAAGTCCCTCAGGGGCATAGGGTGCTATACTCTGATGGTCAGATCACCTCCAGGCCCCAGGGGAGTGCTTTTCAGGGGTCAAACAGTGCACTGATGATAGGGGATTATTTCATTTTGCTCATTTTGGTGTTTTTTTTTTTTTTTTTTTTTTTTTTTTCACATTTTAACCCATTTTAACCCATTTTGCTCACCCCGCACTCTGCCGCATATGAGGCCGGGGAAGGGCCACTCTGGCTGGGCATGGCCTCCGCTGAGCACCCCCTGGAGCCACTGGAGCCCCCGGAGGCCCTCCAGAGCCACCCCCCACTGTCCCCAGACTCACCCGGGGGAAGGGCCACTCTGGCTGGGCA
This sequence comes from Eucyclogobius newberryi, assembly GCF_026437365.1. Classification (NCBI taxonomy): domain Eukaryota; kingdom Metazoa; phylum Chordata; class Actinopteri; order Gobiiformes; family Gobiidae; genus Eucyclogobius; species Eucyclogobius newberryi. The sequence goes on along the minus strand of NW_027315905.1, from coordinate 71,924 downwards.
TGGTCTCCACCAAGCAGCCCCTGGAGCCCCCGGAGCACCTCCAGAGCCACCCCCCACTCTCCCCAGACTCTGCCCGGGGAAGGGCCACTCTGGCTGGGCATGGCCTCCACCGAGCACCCCCTGGAACCCCTGGAACCCCCGGAGGCCCTCCAGAGCCACCCCCCACTCTCCCCAGACTCACCCCGGGGAAGGGCCACTCTGGCTGGGCATGGTCTCCACCAAGCACCCCCTGGAGCCCCCGGAGCACCCCCAGAGCCACCCCCCACTCTCCCCAGACTCACCCCGGGGAAGGGACACTCTGGCTGGGCATGGTCTCCACCAAGCACCCCCTGGAGCCCCCGGAGCACCTCCAGAGCCACCCCCCACTCCTCCAGACTCACCCCGGGGAAGGGACACTCTGCCTGGGCATGGCCCCCACTGAGCACCCCCTGGAACCCCTGGAGCCCCCGGAGCACCTCCAGAGCCACCCCCCACTCTCCCCAGACTCTGCCCGGGGAAGGGCCACTCTGGCTGGGCATGGTCTCCACCAAGCACCCCCTGGAGCCCCCGGAGCACCCCCAGAGCCACCCCCCACTCTCCCCAGACTCACCCCGGGGAAGGGCCACTCTGGCTGGGCATGGCCTCCGCCGAGCACCCCCTGGAGCCCCCGGAGCACCCCCAGAGCCACCCCCCACTCACCCCAGACTCACCCCGGGGAAGGGACACTCTGGCTGGGCATGGCCTCCACCAAGCACCCCCTGGAGCCCCTGGAACCCCCGGAGGCCCTCCAGAGCCACCCCCCACTCTCCCCAGACTCACCCCGGGGGAGGGCCACTCTGGCTGGGCATGGTCTCCACCAAGCACCCCCTGGAGCCCCCGGAGCACCTCCAGAGCCACCCCCCACTCCTCCAGACTCACCCCGGGGAAGGGACACTCTGGCTGGGCATGGCCCCCACCGAGCACCCCCTGGAGCCCCTGGAGCCCCCGGAGCACCCCCAGAGCCACCCCCCACTCTCCCCAGACTCACCCCGGGGAAGGGCCACTCTGGCTGGGCATGGCCTCCGCCGAGCACCCCCTGGAGCCCCCGGAGCACCCCCAGAGCCACCCCCCACTCACCCCAGACTCACCCCGGGGAAGGGACACTCTGGCTGGGCATGGCCTCCACCAAGCACCCCCTGGAGCCCCTGGAACCCCCGGAGGCCCTCCAGAGCCACCCCCCACTCTCCCCAGACTCACCCCGGGGGAGGGCCACTCTGGCTGGGCACCGTCTCCACCAAGCACCCCCTGGAGCCCCCGGAGCACCTCCAGAGCCACCCCCCACTCCTCCAGACTCACCCCGGGGAAGGGACACTCTGGCTGGGCATGGCCCCCACCGAGCACCCCCTGGAGCCCCTGGAGCCCCCGGAGCACCTCCAGGGCCACCCCCCACTCCTCCAGACTCACCCCGGGGAAGGGACACTCTGGCTGGGCATGGCCTCCGCCGAGCACCCCCTGGAGCCCCCGGAGCACCCCCAGAGCCACCCCCCACTCTCCTCCAGACTCACCCCGGGGAAGGGACACTCTGGCTGGGCATGGCCTCCGCCGACCACCCCCTGGAACCCCTGGAGCCCCCGGAGCACCTCCAGAGCCACCCCCCACTCTCCCCAGACTCTGCCCGGGGAAGGGACACTCTGGCCGGGCATGGCCTCCGCCGAGCACCCCCTGGAACCCCCGGAGGCCCTCCAGGGCCACCCCCCACTGTCCCCAGACTCACCCGGGGGAAGGGCCACTCTGGCTGGGCATGGTCTCCACCAAGCAGCCCCTGGAGCCCCCGGAGCACCTCCAGAGCCACCCCCCACTCTCCCCAGACTCTGCCCGGGGAAGGGCCACTCTGGCTGGGCATGGCCTCCACCGAGCACCCCCTGGAACCCCTGGAACCCCTGGAACCCCCGGAGGCCCTCCAGAG
>NW_027315905.1:57500-60000 GCF_026437365.1 Eucyclogobius newberryi | reverse complement strand
ACATTTTAACCCATTTTCACCCCTTTTGCTCACAACTTCGTACTACGGCCCGGAAAAACGACAGAGTCGATGGGTATAGTGTACTATTGCCGAAAAACGACAGAGTCTTTTCGGGAATAGTGTACTATTTCGGTTTTTACTCTAAGTCCCTCAGGGGCATAGGGTGCTATACTCTGATGGTCAGATCACCTCCAGGCCCCAGGGGAGTGCTTTTCAGGGGTCAAACAGTGCACTGATGATAGGGGATTATTTCATTTTGCTCATTTTGGTGTTTTTTTTTTTTTTTTTTTTTTTTTTTTCACATTTTAACCCATTTTAACCCATTTTGCTCACCCCGCACTCTGCCGCATATGAGGCCGGGGAAGGGCCACTCTGGCTGGGCATGGCCTCCGCTGAGCACCCCCTGGAGCCACTGGAGCCCCCGGAGGCCCTCCAGAGCCACCCCCCACTGTCCCCAGACTCACCCGGGGGAAGGGCCACTCTGGCTGGGCATGGTCTCCACCAAGCAGCCCCTGGAGCCCCCGGAGCACCTCCAGAGCCACCCCCCACTCTCCCCAGACTCTGCCCGGGGAAGGGCCACTCTGGCTGGGCATGGCCTCCACCGAGCACCCCCTGGAACCCCTGGAACCCCCGGAGGCCCTCCAGAGCCACCCCCCACTCTCCCCAGACTCACCCCGGGGAAGGGCCACTCTGGCTGGGCATGGTCTCCACCAAGCACCCCCTGGAGCCCCCGGAGCACCCCCAGAGCCACCCCCCACTCTCCCCAGACTCACCCCGGGGAAGGGACACTCTGGCTGGGCATGGTCTCCACCAAGCACCCCCTGGAGCCCCCGGAGCACCTCCAGAGCCACCCCCCACTCCTCCAGACTCACCCCGGGGAAGGGACACTCTGCCTGGGCATGGCCCCCACTGAGCACCCCCTGGAACCCCTGGAGCCCCCGGAGCACCTCCAGAGCCACCCCCCACTCTCCCCAGACTCTGCCCGGGGAAGGGCCACTCTGGCTGGGCATGGTCTCCACCAAGCACCCCCTGGAGCCCCCGGAGCACCCCCAGAGCCACCCCCCACTCTCCCCAGACTCACCCCGGGGAAGGGCCACTCTGGCTGGGCATGGCCTCCGCCGAGCACCCCCTGGAGCCCCCGGAGCACCCCCAGAGCCACCCCCCACTCACCCCAGACTCACCCCGGGGAAGGGACACTCTGGCTGGGCATGGCCTCCACCAAGCACCCCCTGGAGCCCCTGGAACCCCCGGAGGCCCTCCAGAGCCACCCCCCACTCTCCCCAGACTCACCCCGGGGGAGGGCCACTCTGGCTGGGCATGGTCTCCACCAAGCACCCCCTGGAGCCCCCGGAGCACCTCCAGAGCCACCCCCCACTCCTCCAGACTCACCCCGGGGAAGGGACACTCTGGCTGGGCATGGCCCCCACCGAGCACCCCCTGGAGCCCCTGGAGCCCCCGGAGCACCTCCAGGGCCACCCCCCACTCCTCCAGACTCACCCCGGGGAAGGGACACTCTGGCTGGGCATGGCCTCCGCCGAGCACCCCCTGGAGCCCCCGGAGCACCCCCAGAGCCACCCCCCACTCTCCTCCAGACTCACCCCGGGGAAGGGACACTCTGGCTGGGCATGGCCTCCGCCGACCACCCCCTGGAACCCCTGGAGCCCCCGGAGCACCTCCAGAGCCACCCCCCACTCTCCCCAGACTCTGCCCGGGGAAGGGACACTCTGGCCGGGCATGGCCTCCGCCGAGCACCCCCTGGAACCCCCGGAGGCCCTCCAGGGCCACCCCCCACTGTCCCCAGACTCACCCGGGGGAAGGGCCACTCTGGCTGGGCATGGTCTCCACCAAGCAGCCCCTGGAGCCCCCGGAGCACCTCCAGAGCCACCCCCCACTCTCCCCAGACTCTGCCCGGGGAAGGGCCACTCTGGCTGGGCATGGCCTCCACCGAGCACCCCCTGGAACCCCTGGAACCCCTGGAACCCCCGGAGGCCCTCCAGAGCCACCCCCCACTCTCCCCAGACTCACCCCGGGGAAGGGCCACTCTGGCTGGGCATGGTCTCCACCAAGCACCCCCTGGAGCCCCCGGAGCACCCCCAGAGCCACCCCCCACTCTCCCCAGACTCACCCCGGGGAAGGGACACTCTGGCTGGGCATGGTCTCCACCAAGCACCCCCTGGAGCCCCCGGAGCACCTCCAGAGCCACCCCCCACTCCTCCAGACTCACCCCGGGGAAGGGACACTCTGGCTGGGCATGGCCTCCGCCGAGCACCCCCTGGAGCCCCTGGAGCCCCCGGAGCACCTCCAGGGCCACCCCCCACTCCTCCAGACTCACCCCGGGGAAGGGACACTCTGGCTGGGCATGGCCTCCGCCGAGCACCCCCTGGAGCCCCCGGAGCACCCCCAGAGCCACCCCCCACTCTCCCCAGACTCACCCCGGGGAAGGGCCACTCTGGCTGGGCATGGCCTCCACCAAGCACCCCCTGGAGCCCCTGGAACCCCC
>NW_027315905.1:45000-47500 GCF_026437365.1 Eucyclogobius newberryi | reverse complement strand
TTCACCCCTTTTGCTCACAACTTCGTACTACGGCCCGGAAAAACGACAGAGTCGATGGGTATAGTGTACTATTGCCGAAAAACGACAGAGTCTTTTCGGGTATAGTGTACTATTTCGGTTTTTGCACTAAGTCCCTCAGGGGTATAGTGTACTATACTATGATGGTCAGATCACCTCCAGGCCCCAGGGGAGTGCTTTTCTGGGGTCAAACAGTGCACTGATGATGGGGGATTATTTCATTTTGCTCATTTTGGTGTTTTTTCACATTTTAACCCATTTTCACCCCTTTTGCTCACAACTTCGTACTACGGCCCGGAAAAACGACAGAGTCGATGGGTATAGTGTACTATTGCCGAAAAACGACAGAGTCTTTTCGGGAATAGTGTACTATTTCGGTTTTTACTCTAAGTCCCTCAGGGGCATGGGGTGCTATACTATGATGGTCAGATCACCTCCAGGCCCCAGGGGAGTGCTTTTCTGGGGTCAAACAGTGCACTGATGATGGGGGATTATTTCATTTTGCTCATTTTGGTGTTTTTTCACATTTTAACCCATTTTCACCCCTTTTGCTCACAACTTCGTACTACGGCCCGGAAAAACGACAGAGTCGATGGGTATAGTGTACTATTGCCGAAAAACGACAGAGTCTTTTCGGGAATAGTGTACTATTTCGGTTTTTACTCTAAGTCCCTCAGGGGCATAGGGTGCTATACTCTGATGGTCAGATCACCTCCAGGCCCCAGGGGAGTGCTTTTCAGGGGTCAAACAGTGCACTGATGATAGGGGATTATTTCATTTTGCTCATTTTGGTGTTTTTTTTTTTTTTTTTTTTTTTTTTTTCACATTTTAACCCATTTTAACCCATTTTGCTCACCCCGCACTCTGCCGCATATGAGGCCGGGGAAGGGCCACTCTGGCTGGGCATGGCCTCCGCTGAGCACCCCCTGGAGCCACTGGAGCCCCCGGAGGCCCTCCAGAGCCACCCCCCACTGTCCCCAGACTCACCCGGGGGAAGGGCCACTCTGGCTGGGCATGGTCTCCACCAAGCAGCCCCTGGAGCCCCCGGAGCACCTCCAGAGCCACCCCCCACTCTCCCCAGACTCTGCCCGGGGAAGGGCCACTCTGGCTGGGCATGGCCTCCACCGAGCACCCCCTGGAACCCCTGGAACCCCCGGAGGCCCTCCAGAGCCACCCCCCACTCTCCCCAGACTCACCCCGGGGAAGGGCCACTCTGGCTGGGCATGGTCTCCACCAAGCACCCCCTGGAGCCCCCGGAGCACCCCCAGAGCCACCCCCCACTCTCCCCAGACTCACCCCGGGGAAGGGACACTCTGGCTGGGCATGGTCTCCACCAAGCACCCCCTGGAGCCCCCGGAGCACCTCCAGAGCCACCCCCCACTCCTCCAGACTCACCCCGGGGAAGGGACACTCTGCCTGGGCATGGCCCCCACTGAGCACCCCCTGGAACCCCTGGAGCCCCCGGAGCACCTCCAGAGCCACCCCCCACTCTCCCCAGACTCTGCCCGGGGAAGGGCCACTCTGGCTGGGCATGGTCTCCACCAAGCACCCCCTGGAGCCCCCGGAGCACCCCCAGAGCCACCCCCCACTCTCCCCAGACTCACCCCGGGGAAGGGCCACTCTGGCTGGGCATGGCCTCCGCCGAGCACCCCCTGGAGCCCCCGGAGCACCCCCAGAGCCACCCCCCACTCACCCCAGACTCACCCCGGGGAAGGGACACTCTGGCTGGGCATGGCCTCCACCAAGCACCCCCTGGAGCCCCTGGAACCCCCGGAGGCCCTCCAGAGCCACCCCCCACTCTCCCCAGACTCACCCCGGGGGAGGGCCACTCTGGCTGGGCATGGTCTCCACCAAGCACCCCCTGGAGCCCCCGGAGCACCTCCAGAGCCACCCCCCACTCCTCCAGACTCACCCCGGGGAAGGGACACTCTGGCTGGGCATGGCCCCCACCGAGCACCCCCTGGAGCCCCTGGAGCCCCCGGAGCACCCCCAGAGCCACCCCCCACTCTCCCCAGACTCACCCCGGGGAAGGGCCACTCTGGCTGGGCATGGCCTCCGCCGAGCACCCCCTGGAGCCCCCGGAGCACCCCCAGAGCCACCCCCCACTCACCCCAGACTCACCCCGGGGAAGGGACACTCTGGCTGGGCATGGCCTCCACCAAGCACCCCCTGGAGCCCCTGGAACCCCCGGAGGCCCTCCAGAGCCACCCCCCACTCTCCCCAGACTCACCCCGGGGGAGGGCCACTCTGGCTGGGCACCGTCTCCACCAAGCACCCCCTGGAGCCCCCGGAGCACCTCCAGAGCCACCCCCCACTCCTCCAGACTCACCCCGGGGAAGGGACACTCTGGCTGGGCATGGCCCCCACCGAGCACCCCCTGGAGCCCCTGGAGCCCCCGGAGCACCTCCAGGGCCACCCCCCACTCCTCCAGACTCACCCCGGGGAAGGGACACTCTGGCTGGGCATGGCCTCCGCCGAGCAC
>NW_027315905.1:7500-35000 GCF_026437365.1 Eucyclogobius newberryi | reverse complement strand
CAGAGTCTTTTCGGGTATAGTGTACTATTTCGGTTTTTGCACTAAGTCCCTCAGGGGTATAGTGTACTATACTATGATGGTCAGATCACCTCCAGGCCCCAGGGGAGTGCTTTTCTGGGGTCAAACAGTGCACTGATGATGGGGGATTATTTCATTTTGCTCATTTTGGTGTTTTTTCACATTTTAACCCATTTTCACCCCTTTTGCTCACAACTTCGTACTACGGCCCGGAAAAACGACAGAGTCGATGGGTATAGTGTACTATTGCCGAAAAACGACAGAGTCTTTTCGGGAATAGTGTACTATTTCGGTTTTTACTCTAAGTCCCTCAGGGGCATGGGGTGCTATACTATGATGGTCAGATCACCTCCAGGCCCCAGGGGAGTGCTTTTCTGGGGTCAAACAGTGCACTGATGATGGGGGATTATTTCATTTTGCTCATTTTGGTGTTTTTTCACATTTTAACCCATTTTCACCCCTTTTGCTCACAACTTCGTACTACGGCCCGGAAAAACGACAGAGTCGATGGGTATAGTGTACTATTGCCGAAAAACGACAGAGTCTTTTCGGGAATAGTGTACTATTTCGGTTTTTACTCTAAGTCCCTCAGGGGCATAGGGTGCTATACTCTGATGGTCAGATCACCTCCAGGCCCCAGGGGAGTGCTTTTCAGGGGTCAAACAGTGCACTGATGATAGGGGATTATTTCATTTTGCTCATTTTGGTGTTTTTTTTTTTTTTTTTTTTTTTTTTTTTCACATTTTAACCCATTTTAACCCATTTTGCTCACCCCGCACTCTGCCGCATATGAGGCCGGGGAAGGGCCACTCTGGCTGGGCATGGCCTCCGCTGAGCACCCCCTGGAGCCACTGGAGCCCCCGGAGGCCCTCCAGAGCCACCCCCCACTGTCCCCAGACTCACCCGGGGGAAGGGCCACTCTGGCTGGGCATGGTCTCCACCAAGCAGCCCCTGGAGCCCCCGGAGCACCTCCAGAGCCACCCCCCACTCTCCCCAGACTCTGCCCGGGGAAGGGCCACTCTGGCTGGGCATGGCCTCCACCGAGCACCCCCTGGAACCCCTGGAACCCCCGGAGGCCCTCCAGAGCCACCCCCCACTCTCCCCAGACTCACCCCGGGGAAGGGCCACTCTGGCTGGGCATGGTCTCCACCAAGCACCCCCTGGAGCCCCCGGAGCACCCCCAGAGCCACCCCCCACTCTCCCCAGACTCACCCCGGGGAAGGGACACTCTGGCTGGGCATGGTCTCCACCAAGCACCCCCTGGAGCCCCCGGAGCACCTCCAGAGCCACCCCCCACTCCTCCAGACTCACCCCGGGGAAGGGACACTCTGCCTGGGCATGGCCCCCACTGAGCACCCCCTGGAACCCCTGGAGCCCCCGGAGCACCTCCAGAGCCACCCCCCACTCTCCCCAGACTCTGCCCGGGGAAGGGCCACTCTGGCTGGGCATGGTCTCCACCAAGCACCCCCTGGAGCCCCCGGAGCACCCCCAGAGCCACCCCCCACTCTCCCCAGACTCACCCCGGGGAAGGGCCACTCTGGCTGGGCATGGCCTCCGCCGAGCACCCCCTGGAGCCCCCGGAGCACCCCCAGAGCCACCCCCCACTCACCCCAGACTCACCCCGGGGAAGGGACACTCTGGCTGGGCATGGCCTCCACCAAGCACCCCCTGGAGCCCCTGGAACCCCCGGAGGCCCTCCAGAGCCACCCCCCACTCTCCCCAGACTCACCCCGGGGGAGGGCCACTCTGGCTGGGCATGGTCTCCACCAAGCACCCCCTGGAGCCCCCGGAGCACCTCCAGAGCCACCCCCCACTCCTCCAGACTCACCCCGGGGAAGGGACACTCTGGCTGGGCATGGCCCCCACCGAGCACCCCCTGGAGCCCCTGGAGCCCCCGGAGCACCCCCAGAGCCACCCCCCACTCTCCCCAGACTCACCCCGGGGAAGGGCCACTCTGGCTGGGCATGGCCTCCGCCGAGCACCCCCTGGAGCCCCCGGAGCACCCCCAGAGCCACCCCCCACTCACCCCAGACTCACCCCGGGGAAGGGACACTCTGGCTGGGCATGGCCTCCACCAAGCACCCCCTGGAGCCCCTGGAACCCCCGGAGGCCCTCCAGAGCCACCCCCCACTCTCCCCAGACTCACCCCGGGGGAGGGCCACTCTGGCTGGGCATGGTCTCCACCAAGCACCCCCTGGAGCCCCCGGAGCACCTCCAGAGCCACCCCCCACTCCTCCAGACTCACCCCGGGGAAGGGACACTCTGGCTGGGCATGGCCCCCACCGAGCACCCCCTGGAGCCCCTGGAGCCCCCGGAGCACCTCCAGGGCCACCCCCCACTCCTCCAGACTCACCCCGGGGAAGGGACACTCTGGCTGGGCATGGCCTCCGCCGAGCACCCCCTGGAGCCCCCGGAGCACCCCCAGAGCCACCCCCCACTCTCCTCCAGACTCACCCCGGGGAAGGGACACTCTGGCTGGGCATGGCCTCCGCCGACCACCCCCTGGAACCCCTGGAGCCCCCGGAGCACCTCCAGAGCCACCCCCCACTCTCCCCAGACTCTGCCCGGGGAAGGGACACTCTGGCCGGGCATGGCCTCCGCCGAGCACCCCCTGGAACCCCCGGAGGCCCTCCAGGGCCACCCCCCACTGTCCCCAGACTCACCCGGGGGAAGGGCCACTCTGGCTGGGCATGGTCTCCACCAAGCAGCCCCTGGAGCCCCCGGAGCACCTCCAGAGCCACCCCCCACTCTCCCCAGACTCTGCCCGGGGAAGGGCCACTCTGGCTGGGCATGGCCTCCACCGAGCACCCCCTGGAACCCCTGGAACCCCTGGAACCCCCGTAGGCCCTCCAGAGCCACCCCCCACTCTCCCCAGACTCACCCCGGGGAAGGGCCACTCTGGCTGGGCATGGTCTCCACCAAGCACCCCCTGGAGCCCCCGGAGCACCCCCAGAGCCACCCCCCACTCTCCCCAGACTCACCCCGGGGAAGGGACACTCTGGCTGGGCATGGTCTCCACCAAGCACCCCCTGGAGCCCCCGGAGCACCTCCAGAGCCACCCCCCACTCCTCCAGACTCACCCCGGGGAAGGGACACTCTGGCTGGGCATGGCCTCCGCCGAGCACCCCCTGGAGCCCCTGGAGCCCCCGGAGCACCTCCAGGGCCACCCCCCACTCCTCCAGACTCACCCCGGGGAAGGGACACTCTGGCTGGGCATGGCCTCCGCCGAGCACCCCCTGGAGCCCCCGGAGCACCCCCAGAGCCACCCCCCACTCTCCCCAGACTCACCCCGGGGAAGGGCCACTCTGGCTGGGCATGGCCTCCACCAAGCACCCCCTGGAGCCCCTGGAACCCCCGGAGGCCCTCCAGAGCCACCCCCCACTCTCCCCAGACTCACCCCGGGGAAGGGCCACTCTGGCTGGGCATGGCCTCCGCCGACCACCCCCTGGAACCCCTGGAGCCCCCGGAGCACCTCCAGAGCCACCCCCCACTCCTCCAGACTCTGCCCGGGGAAGGGCCACTCTGGCTGGGCATGGCCTCCACTGAGCACCCCCTGGAGCCCCCGGAGCACCTCCAGAGCCACCCCCCACTCTCCCCAGACTCTGCCCGGGGAAGGGACACTCTGGCCGGGCATGGCCTCCGCCGAGCACCCCCTGGAACCCCCGGAGGCCCTCCAGGGCCACCCCCCACTGTCCCCAGACTCACCCGGGGGAAGGGCCACTCTGGCTGGGCATGGTCTCCACCAAGCAGCCCCTGGAGCCCCCGGAGCACCTCCAGAGCCACCCCCCACTCTCCCCAGACTCTGCCCGGGGAAGGGCCACTCTGGCTGGGCATGGCCTCCACCGAGCACCCCCTGGAACCCCTGGAACCCCTGGAACCCCCGGAGGCCCTCCAGAGCCACCCCCCACTCTCCCCAGACTCACCCCGGGGAAGGGCCACTCTGGCTGGGCATGGTCTCCACCAAGCACCCCCTGGAGCCCCCGGAGCACCCCCAGAGCCACCCCCCACTCTCCCCAGACTCACCCCGGGGAAGGGACACTCTGGCTGGGCATGGTCTCCACCAAGCACCCCCTGGAGCCCCCGGAGCACCTCCAGAGCCACCCCCCACTCCTCCAGACTCACCCCGGGGAAGGGACACTCTGGCTGGGCATGGCCTCCGCCGAGCACCCCCTGGAGCCCCTGGAGCCCCCGGAGCACCTCCAGGGCCACCCCCCACTCCTCCAGACTCACCCCGGGGAAGGGACACTCTGGCTGGGCATGGCCTCCGCCGAGCACCCCCTGGAGCCCCCGGAGCACCCCCAGAGCCACCCCCCACTCTCCCCAGACTCACCCCGGGGAAGGGCCACTCTGGCTGGGCATGGCCTCCACCAAGCACCCCCTGGAGCCCCTGGAACCCCCGGAGGCCCTCCAGAGCCACCCCCCACTCTCCCCAGACTCACCCCGGGGAAGGGCCACTCTGGCTGGGCATGGCCTCCGCCGACCACCCCCTGGAACCCCTGGAGCCCCCGGAGCACCTCCAGAGCCACCCCCCACTCCTCCAGACTCTGCCCGGGGAAGGGCCACTCTGGCTGGGCATGGCCTCCACTGAGCACCCCCTGGAGCCCCCGGAGCACCTCCAGAGCCACCCCCCACTCTCCCCAGACTCTGCCCGGGGAAGGGACACTCTGGCCGGGCATGGCCTCCGCCGAGCACCCCCTGGAACCCCCGGAGGCCCTCCAGGGCCACCCCCCACTGTCCCCAGACTCACCCGGGGGAAGGGCCACTCTGGCTGGGCATGGTCTCCACCAAGCAGCCCCTGGAGCCCCCGGAGCACCTCCAGAGCCACCCCCCACTCTCCCCAGACTCTGCCCGGGGAAGGGCCACTCTGGCTGGGCATGGCCTCCACCGAGCACCCCCTGGAACCCCTGGAACCCCTGGAACCCCCGGAGGCCCTCCAGAGCCACCCCCCACTCTCCCCAGACTCACCCCGGGGAAGGGCCACTCTGGCTGGGCATGGTCTCCACCAAGCACCCCCTGGAGCCCCCGGAGCACCCCCAGAGCCACCCCCCACTCTCCCCAGACTCACCCCGGGGAAGGGACACTCTGGCTGGGCATGGTCTCCACCAAGCACCCCCTGGAGCCCCCGGAGCACCTCCAGAGCCACCCCCCACTCCTCCAGACTCACCCCGGGGAAGGGACACTCTGGCTGGGCATGGCCTCCGCCGAGCACCCCCTGGAGCCCCTGGAGCCCCCGGAGCACCTCCAGGGCCACCCCCCACTCCTCCAGACTCACCCCGGGGAAGGGACACTCTGGCTGGGCATGGCCTCCGCCGAGCACCCCCTGGAGCCCCCGGAGCACCCCCAGAGCCACCCCCCACTCTCCCCAGACTCACCCCGGGGAAGGGCCACTCTGGCTGGGCATGGCCTCCACCAAGCACCCCCTGGAGCCCCTGGAACCCCCGGAGGCCCTCCAGAGCCACCCCCCACTCTCCCCAGACTCACCCCGGGGAAGGGCCACTCTGGCTGGGCATGGCCTCCGCCGACCACCCCCTGGAACCCCTGGAGCCCCCGGAGCACCTCCAGAGCCACCCCCCACTCCTCCAGACTCTGCCCGGGGAAGGGCCACTCTGGCTGGGCATGGCCTCCACTGAGCACCCCCTGGAGCCCCCGGAGCACCTCCAGAGCCACCCCCCACTCTCCCCAGACTATGCCCGGGGAAGGGCCACTCCGGCCGGGCATGGCCTCCGCCGAGCACCCCCTGGAACCCCCGGAGGCCCTCCAGGGCCACCCCCCACTGTCCCCAGACTCACCCGGGGGAAGGGCCACTCTGGCTGGGCATGGTCTCCACCAAGCAGCCCCTGGAGCCCCCGGAGCACCTCCAGAGCCACCCCCCACTCTCCCCAGACTCTGCCCGGGGAAGGGCCACTCTGGCTGGGCATGGCCTCCACCGAGCACCCCCTGGAACCCCTGGAACCCCTGGAACCCCCGGAGGCCCTCCAGAGCCACCCCCCACTCTCCCCAGACTCACCCCGGGGAAGGGCCACTCTGGCTGGGCATGGTCTCCACCAAGCACCCCCTGGAGCCCCCGGAGCACCCCCAGAGCCACCCCCCACTCTCCCCAGACTCACCCCGGGGAAGGGACACTCTGGCTGGGCATGGTCTCCACCAAGCACCCCCTGGAGCCCCCGGAGCACCTCCAGAGCCACCCCCCACTCCTCCAGACTCACCCCGGGGAAGGGACACTCTGGCTGGGCATGGCCTCCGCCGAGCACCCCCTGGAGCCCCTGGAGCCCCCGGAGCACCTCCAGGGCCACCCCCCACTCCTCCAGACTCACCCCGGGGAAGGGACACTCTGGCTGGGCATGGCCTCCGCCGAGCACCCCCTGGAGCCCCCGGAGCACCCCCAGAGCCACCCCCCACTCTCCCCAGACTCACCCCGGGGAAGGGCCACTCTGGCTGGGCATGGCCTCCACCAAGCACCCCCTGGAGCCCCTGGAACCCCCGGAGGCCCTCCAGAGCCACCCCCCACTCTCCCCAGACTCACCCCGGGGAAGGGCCACTCTGGCTGGGCATGGCCTCCGCCGACCACCCCCTGGAACCCCTGGAGCCCCCGGAGCACCTCCAGAGCCACCCCCCACTCCTCCAGACTCTGCCCGGGGAAGGGCCACTCTGGCTGGGCATGGCCTCCACTGAGCACCCCCTGGAGCCCCCGGAGCACCTCCAGAGCCACCCCCCACTCTCCCCAGACTCTGCCCGGGGAAGGGACACTCTGGCCGGGCATGGCCTCCGCCGAGCACCCCCTGGAACCCCCGGAGGCCCTCCAGGGCCACCCCCCACTGTCCCCAGACTCACCCGGGGGAAGGGCCACTCTGGCTGGGCATGGTCTCCACCAAGCAGCCCCTGGAGCCCCCGGAGCACCTCCAGAGCCACCCCCCACTCTCCCCAGACTCTGCCCGGGGAAGGGCCACTCTGGCTGGGCATGGCCTCCACCGAGCACCCCCTGGAACCCCTGGAACCCCTGGAACCCCCGGAGGCCCTCCAGAGCCACCCCCCACTCTCCCCAGACTCACCCCGGGGAAGGGCCACTCTGGCTGGGCATGGTCTCCACCAAGCACCCCCTGGAGCCCCCGGAGCACCCCCAGAGCCACCCCCCACTCTCCCCAGACTCACCCCGGGGAAGGGACACTCTGGCTGGGCATGGTCTCCACCAAGCACCCCCTGGAGCCCCCGGAGCACCTCCAGAGCCACCCCCCACTCCTCCAGACTCACCCCGGGGAAGGGACACTCTGGCTGGGCATGGCCTCCGCCGAGCACCCCCTGGAGCCCCTGGAGCCCCCGGAGCACCTCCAGGGCCACCCCCCACTCCTCCAGACTCACCCCGGGGAAGGGACACTCTGGCTGGGCATGGCCTCCGCCGAGCACCCCCTGGAGCCCCCGGAGCACCCCCAGAGCCACCCCCCACTCTCCCCAGACTCACCCCGGGGAAGGGCCACTCTGGCTGGGCATGGCCTCCACCAAGCACCCCCTGGAGCCCCTGGAACCCCCGGAGGCCCTCCAGAGCCACCCCCCACTCTCCCCAGACTCACCCCGGGGAAGGGCCACTCTGGCTGGGCATGGCCTCCGCCGACCACCCCCTGGAACCCCTGGAGCCCCCGGAGCACCTCCAGAGCCACCCCCCACTCCTCCAGACTCTGCCCGGGGAAGGGCCACTCTGGCTGGGCATGGCCTCCACTGAGCACCCCCTGGAGCCCCCGGAGCACCTCCAGAGCCACCCCCCACTCTCCCCAGACTCTGCCCGGGGAAGGGACACTCTGGCCGGGCATGGCCTCCGCCGAGCACCCCCTGGAACCCCCGGAGGCCCTCCAGGGCCACCCCCCACTGTCCCCAGACTCACCCGGGGGAAGGGCCACTCTGGCTGGGCATGGTCTCCACCAAGCAGCCCCTGGAGCCCCCGGAGCACCTCCAGAGCCACCCCCCACTCTCCCCAGACTCTGCCCGGGGAAGGGCCACTCTGGCTGGGCATGGCCTCCACCGAGCACCCCCTGGAACCCCTGGAACCCCCGGAGGCCCTCCAGAGCCACCCCCCACTCTCCCCAGACTCACCCCGGGGAAGGGCCACTCTGGCTGGGCATGGTCTCCACCAAGCACCCCCTGGAGCCCCCGGAGCACCCCCAGAGCCACCCCCCACTCTCCCCAGACTCACCCCGGGGAAGGGACACTCTGGCTGGGCATGGTCTCCACCAAGCACCCCCTGGAGCCCCCGGAGCACCTCCAGAGCCACCCCCCACTCCTCCAGACTCACCCCGGGGAAGGGACACTCTGCCTGGGCATGGCCCCCACTGAGCACCCCCTGGAACCCCTGGAGCCCCCGGAGCACCTCCAGAGCCACCCCCCACTCTCCCCAGACTCTGCCCGGGGAAGGGCCACTCTGGCTGGGCATGGTCTCCACCAAGCACCCCCTGGAGCCCCCGGAGCACCCCCAGAGCCACCCCCCACTCTCCCCAGACTCACCCCGGGGAAGGGCCACTCTGGCTGGGCATGGCCTCCGCCGAGCACCCCCTGGAGCCCCCGGAGCACCCCCAGAGCCACCCCCCACTCACCCCAGACTCACCCCGGGGAAGGGACACTCTGGCTGGGCATGGCCTCCACCAAGCACCCCCTGGAGCCCCTGGAACCCCCGGAGGCCCTCCAGAGCCACCCCCCACTCTCCCCAGACTCACCCCGGGGGAGGGCCACTCTGGCTGGGCATGGTCTCCACCAAGCACCCCCTGGAGCCCCCGGAGCACCTCCAGAGCCACCCCCCACTCCTCCAGACTCACCCCGGGGAAGGGACACTCTGGCTGGGCATGGCCCCCACCGAGCACCCCCTGGAGCCCCTGGAGCCCCCGGAGCACCCCCAGAGCCACCCCCCACTCTCCCCAGACTCACCCCGGGGAAGGGCCACTCTGGCTGGGCATGGCCTCCGCCGAGCACCCCCTGGAGCCCCCGGAGCACCCCCAGAGCCACCCCCCACTCACCCCAGACTCACCCCGGGGAAGGGACACTCTGGCTGGGCATGGCCTCCACCAAGCACCCCCTGGAGCCCCTGGAACCCCCGGAGGCCCTCCAGAGCCACCCCCCACTCTCCCCAGACTCACCCCGGGGGAGGGCCACTCTGGCTGGGCACCGTCTCCACCAAGCACCCCCTGGAGCCCCCGGAGCACCTCCAGAGCCACCCCCCACTCCTCCAGACTCACCCCGGGGAAGGGACACTCTGGCTGGGCATGGCCCCCACCGAGCACCCCCTGGAGCCCCTGGAGCCCCCGGAGCACCTCCAGGGCCACCCCCCACTCCTCCAGACTCACCCCGGGGAAGGGACACTCTGGCTGGGCATGGCCTCCGCCGAGCACCCCCTGGAGCCCCCGGAGCACCCCCAGAGCCACCCCCCACTCTCCTCCAGACTCACCCCGGGGAAGGGACACTCTGGCTGGGCATGGCCTCCGCCGACCACCCCCTGGAACCCCTGGAGCCCCCGGAGCACCTCCAGAGCCACCCCCCACTCTCCCCAGACTCTGCCCGGGGAAGGGACACTCTGGCCGGGCATGGCCTCCGCCGAGCACCCCCTGGAACCCCCGGAGGCCCTCCAGGGCCACCCCCCACTGTCCCCAGACTCACCCGGGGGAAGGGCCACTCTGGCTGGGCATGGTCTCCACCAAGCAGCCCCTGGAGCCCCCGGAGCACCTCCAGAGCCACCCCCCACTCTCCCCAGACTCTGCCCGGGGAAGGGCCACTCTGGCTGGGCATGGCCTCCACCGAGCACCCCCTGGAACCCCTGGAACCCCTGGAACCCCCGGAGGCCCTCCAGAGCCACCCCCCACTCTCCCCAGACTCACCCCGGGGAAGGGCCACTCTGGCTGGGCATGGTCTCCACCAAGCACCCCCTGGAGCCCCCGGAGCACCCCCAGAGCCACCCCCCACTCTCCCCAGACTCACCCCGGGGAAGGGACACTCTGGCTGGGCATGGTCTCCACCAAGCACCCCCTGGAGCCCCCGGAGCACCTCCAGAGCCACCCCCCACTCCTCCAGACTCACCCCGGGGAAGGGACACTCTGGCTGGGCATGGCCTCCGCCGAGCACCCCCTGGAGCCCCTGGAGCCCCCGGAGCACCTCCAGGGCCACCCCCCACTCCTCCAGACTCACCCCGGGGAAGGGACACTCTGGCTGGGCATGGCCTCCGCCGAGCACCCCCTGGAGCCCCCGGAGCACCCCCAGAGCCACCCCCCACTCTCCCCAGACTCACCCCGGGGAAGGGCCACTCTGGCTGGGCATGGCCTCCACCAAGCACCCCCTGGAGCCCCTGGAACCCCCGGAGGCCCTCCAGAGCCACCCCCCACTCTCCCCAGACTCACCCCGGGGAAGGGCCACTCTGGCTGGGCATGGCCTCCGCCGACCACCCCCTGGAACCCCTGGAGCCCCCGGAGCACCTCCAGAGCCACCCCCCACTCCTCCAGACTCTGCCCGGGGAAGGGCCACTCTGGCTGGGCATGGCCTCCACTGAGCACCCCCTGGAGCCCCCGGAGCACCTCCAGAGCCACCCCCCACTCTCCCCAGACTCTGCCCGGGGAAGGGACACTCTGGCCGGGCATGGCCTCCGCCGAGCACCCCCTGGAACCCCCGGAGGCCCTCCAGGGCCACCCCCCACTGTCCCCAGACTCACCCGGGGGAAGGGCCACTCTGGCTGGGCATGGTCTCCACCAAGCAGCCCCTGGAGCCCCCGGAGCACCTCCAGAGCCACCCCCCACTCTCCCCAGACTCTGCCCGGGGAAGGGCCACTCTGGCTGGGCATGGCCTCCACCGAGCACCCCCTGGAACCCCTGGAACCCCTGGAACCCCCGGAGGCCCTCCAGAGCCACCCCCCACTCTCCCCAGACTCACCCCGGGGAAGGGCCACTCTGGCTGGGCATGGTCTCCACCAAGCACCCCCTGGAGCCCCCGGAGCACCCCCAGAGCCACCCCCCACTCTCCCCAGACTCACCCCGGGGAAGGGACACTCTGGCTGGGCATGGTCTCCACCAAGCACCCCCTGGAGCCCCCGGAGCACCTCCAGAGCCACCCCCCACTCCTCCAGACTCACCCCGGGGAAGGGACACTCTGGCTGGGCATGGCCTCCGCCGAGCACCCCCTGGAGCCCCTGGAGCCCCCGGAGCACCTCCAGGGCCACCCCCCACTCCTCCAGACTCACCCCGGGGAAGGGACACTCTGGCTGGGCATGGCCTCCGCCGAGCACCCCCTGGAGCCCCCGGAGCACCCCCAGAGCCACCCCCCACTCTCCCCAGACTCACCCCGGGGAAGGGCCACTCTGGCTGGGCATGGCCTCCACCAAGCACCCCCTGGAGCCCCTGGAACCCCCGGAGGCCCTCCAGAGCCACCCCCCACTCTCCCCAGACTCACCCCGGGGAAGGGCCACTCTGGCTGGGCATGGCCTCCGCCGACCACCCCCTGGAACCCCTGGAGCCCCCGGAGCACCTCCAGAGCCACCCCCCACTCCTCCAGACTCTGCCCGGGGAAGGGCCACTCTGGCTGGGCATGGCCTCCACTGAGCACCCCCTGGAGCCCCCGGAGCACCTCCAGAGCCACCCCCCACTCTCCCCAGACTCTGCCCGGGGAAGGGACACTCTGGCCGGGCATGGCCTCCGCCGAGCACCCCCTGGAACCCCCGGAGGCCCTCCAGGGCCACCCCCCACTGTCCCCAGACTCACCCGGGGGAAGGGCCACTCTGGCTGGGCATGGTCTCCACCAAGCAGCCCCTGGAGCCCCCGGAGCACCTCCAGAGCCACCCCCCACTCTCCCCAGACTCTGCCCGGGGAAGGGCCACTCTGGCTGGGCATGGCCTCCACCGAGCACCCCCTGGAACCCCTGGAACCCCTGGAACCCCCGGAGGCCCTCCAGAGCCACCCCCCACTCTCCCCAGACTCACCCCGGGGAAGGGCCACTCTGGCTGGGCATGGTCTCCACCAAGCACCCCCTGGAGCCCCCGGAGCACCCCCAGAGCCACCCCCCACTCTCCCCAGACTCACCCCGGGGAAGGGACACTCTGGCTGGGCATGGTCTCCACCAAGCACCCCCTGGAGCCCCCGGAGCACCTCCAGAGCCACCCCCCACTCCTCCAGACTCACCCCGGGGAAGGGACACTCTGGCTGGGCATGGCCTCCGCCGAGCACCCCCTGGAGCCCCTGGAGCCCCCGGAGCACCTCCAGGGCCACCCCCCACTCCTCCAGACTCACCCCGGGGAAGGGACACTCTGGCTGGGCATGGCCTCCGCCGAGCACCCCCTGGAGCCCCCGGAGCACCCCCAGAGCCACCCCCCACTCTCCCCAGACTCACCCCGGGGAAGGGCCACTCTGGCTGGGCATGGCCTCCACCAAGCACCCCCTGGAGCCCCTGGAACCCCCGGAGGCCCTCCAGAGCCACCCCCCACTCTCCCCAGACTCACCCCGGGGAAGGGCCACTCTGGCTGGGCATGGCCTCCGCCGACCACCCCCTGGAACCCCTGGAGCCCCCGGAGCACCTCCAGAGCCACCCCCCACTCCTCCAGACTCTGCCCGGGGAAGGGCCACTCTGGCTGGGCATGGCCTCCACTGAGCACCCCCTGGAGCCCCCGGAGCACCTCCAGAGCCACCCCCCACTCTCCCCAGACTCTGCCCGGGGAAGGGACACTCTGGCCGGGCATGGCCTCCGCCGAGCACCCCCTGGAACCCCCGGAGGCCCTCCAGGGCCACCCCCCACTGTCCCCAGACTCACCCGGGGGAAGGGCCACTCTGGCTGGGCATGGTCTCCACCAAGCAGCCCCTGGAGCCCCCGGAGCACCTCCAGAGCCACCCCCCACTCTCCCCAGACTCTGCCCGGGGAAGGGCCACTCTGGCTGGGCATGGCCTCCACCGAGCACCCCCTGGAACCCCTGGAACCCCTGGAACCCCCGGAGGCCCTCCAGAGCCACCCCCCACTCTCCCCAGACTCACCCCGGGGAAGGGCCACTCTGGCTGGGCATGGTCTCCACCAAGCACCCCCTGGAGCCCCCGGAGCACCCCCAGAGCCACCCCCCACTCTCCCCAGACTCACCCCGGGGAAGGGACACTCTGGCTGGGCATGGTCTCCACCAAGCACCCCCTGGAGCCCCCGGAGCACCTCCAGAGCCACCCCCCACTCCTCCAGACTCACCCCGGGGAAGGGACACTCTGGCTGGGCATGGCCTCCGCCGAGCACCCCCTGGAGCCCCTGGAGCCCCCGGAGCACCTCCAGGGCCACCCCCCACTCCTCCAGACTCACCCCGGGGAAGGGACACTCTGGCTGGGCATGGCCTCCGCCGAGCACCCCCTGGAGCCCCCGGAGCACCCCCAGAGCCACCCCCCACTCTCCCCAGACTCACCCCGGGGAAGGGCCACTCTGGCTGGGCATGGCCTCCACCAAGCACCCCCTGGAGCCCCTGGAACCCCCGGAGGCCCTCCAGAGCCACCCCCCACTCTCCCCAGACTCACCCCGGGGAAGGGCCACTCTGGCTGGGCATGGCCTCCGCCGACCACCCCCTGGAACCCCTGGAGCCCCCGGAGCACCTCCAGAGCCACCCCCCACTCCTCCAGACTCTGCCCGGGGAAGGGCCACTCTGGCTGGGCATGGCCTCCACTGAGCACCCCCTGGAGCCCCCGGAGCACCTCCAGAGCCACCCCCCACTCTCCCCAGACTCTGCCCGGGGAAGGGACACTCTGGCCGGGCATGGCCTCCGCCGAGCACCCCCTGGAACCCCCGGAGGCCCTCCAGGGCCACCCCCCACTGTCCCCAGACTCACCCGGGGGAAGGGCCACTCTGGCTGGGCATGGTCTCCACCAAGCAGCCCCTGGAGCCCCCGGAGCACCTCCAGAGCCACCCCCCACTCTCCCCAGACTCTGCCCGGGGAAGGGCCACTCTGGCTGGGCATGGCCTCCACCGAGCACCCCCTGGAACCCCTGGAACCCCTGGAACCCCCGGAGGCCCTCCAGAGCCACCCCCCACTCTCCCCAGACTCACCCCGGGGAAGGGCCACTCTGGCTGGGCATGGTCTCCACCAAGCACCCCCTGGAGCCCCCGGAGCACCCCCAGAGCCACCCCCCACTCTCCCCAGACTCACCCCGGGGAAGGGACACTCTGGCTGGGCATGGTCTCCACCAAGCACCCCCTGGAGCCCCCGGAGCACCTCCAGAGCCACCCCCCACTCCTCCAGACTCACCCCGGGGAAGGGACACTCTGGCTGGGCATGGCCTCCGCCGAGCACCCCCTGGAGCCCCTGGAGCCCCCGGAGCACCTCCAGGGCCACCCCCCACTCCTCCAGACTCACCCCGGGGAAGGGACACTCTGGCTGGGCATGGCCTCCGCCGAGCACCCCCTGGAGCCCCCGGAGCACCCCCAGAGCCACCCCCCACTCTCCCCAGACTCACCCCGGGGAAGGGCCACTCTGGCTGGGCATGGCCTCCACCAAGCACCCCCTGGAGCCCCTGGAACCCCCGGAGGCCCTCCAGAGCCACCCCCCACTCTCCCCAGACTCACCCCGGGGAAGGGCCACTCTGGCTGGGCATGGCCTCCGCCGACCACCCCCTGGAACCCCTGGAGCCCCCGGAGCACCTCCAGAGCCACCCCCCACTCCTCCAGACTCTGCCCGGGGAAGGGCCACTCTGGCTGGGCATGGCCTCCACTGAGCACCCCCTGGAGCCCCCGGAGCACCTCCAGAGCCACCCCCCACTCTCCCCAGACTCTGCCCGGGGAAGGGACACTCTGGCCGGGCATGGCCTCCGCCGAGCACCCCCTGGAACCCCCGGAGGCCCTCCAGGGCCACCCCCCACTGTCCCCAGACTCACCCGGGGGAAGGGCCACTCTGGCTGGGCATGGTCTCCACCAAGCAGCCCCTGGAGCCCCCGGAGCACCTCCAGAGCCACCCCCCACTCTCCCCAGACTCTGCCCGGGGAAGGGCCACTCTGGCTGGGCATGGCCTCCACCGAGCACCCCCTGGAACCCCTGGAACCCCTGGAACCCCCGGAGGCCCTCCAGAGCCACCCCCCACTCTCCCCAGACTCACCCCGGGGAAGGGCCACTCTGGCTGGGCATGGTCTCCACCAAGCACCCCCTGGAGCCCCCGGAGCACCCCCAGAGCCACCCCCCACTCTCCCCAGACTCACCCCGGGGAAGGGACACTCTGGCTGGGCATGGTCTCCACCAAGCACCCCCTGGAGCCCCCGGAGCACCTCCAGAGCCACCCCCCACTCCTCCAGACTCACCCCGGGGAAGGGACACTCTGGCTGGGCATGGCCTCCGCCGAGCACCCCCTGGAGCCCCTGGAGCCCCCGGAGCACCTCCAGGGCCACCCCCCACTCCTCCAGACTCACCCCGGGGAAGGGACACTCTGGCTGGGCATGGCCTCCGCCGAGCACCCCCTGGAGCCCCCGGAGCACCCCCAGAGCCACCCCCCACTCTCCCCAGACTCACCCCGGGGAAGGGCCACTCTGGCTGGGCATGGCCTCCACCAAGCACCCCCTGGAGCCCCTGGAACCCCCGGAGGCCCTCCAGAGCCACCCCCCACTCTCCCCAGACTCACCCCGGGGAAGGGCCACTCTGGCTGGGCATGGCCTCCGCCGACCACCCCCTGGAACCCCTGGAGCCCCCGGAGCACCTCCAGAGCCACCCCCCACTCCTCCAGACTCTGCCCGGGGAAGGGCCACTCTGGCTGGGCATGGCCTCCACTGAGCACCCCCTGGAGCCCCCGGAGCACCTCCAGAGCCACCCCCCACTCTCCCCAGACTCTGCCCGGGGAAGGGACACTCTGGCCGGGCATGGCCTCCGCCGAGCACCCCCTGGAACCCCCGGAGGCCCTCCAGGGCCACCCCCCACTGTCCCCAGACTCACCCGGGGGAAGGGCCACTCTGGCTGGGCATGGTCTCCACCAAGCAGCCCCTGGAGCCCCCGGAGCACCTCCAGAGCCACCCCCCACTCTCCCCAGACTCTGCCCGGGGAAGGGCCACTCTGGCTGGGCATGGCCTCCACCGAGCACCCCCTGGAACCCCTGGAACCCCTGGAACCCCCGGAGGCCCTCCAGAGCCACCCCCCACTCTCCCCAGACTCACCCCGGGGAAGGGCCACTCTGGCTGGGCATGGTCTCCACCAAGCACCCCCTGGAGCCCCCGGAGCACCCCCAGAGCCACCCCCCACTCTCCCCAGACTCACCCCGGGGAAGGGACACTCTGGCTGGGCATGGTCTCCACCAAGCACCCCCTGGAGCCCCCGGAGCACCTCCAGAGCCACCCCCCACTCCTCCAGACTCACCCCGGGGAAGGGACACTCTGGCTGGGCATGGCCTCCGCCGAGCACCCCCTGGAGCCCCTGGAGCCCCCGGAGCACCTCCAGGGCCACCCCCCACTCCTCCAGACTCACCCCGGGGAAGGGACACTCTGGCTGGGCATGGCCTCCGCCGAGCACCCCCTGGAGCCCCCGGAGCACCCCCAGAGCCACCCCCCACTCTCCCCAGACTCACCCCGGGGAAGGGCCACTCTGGCTGGGCATGGCCTCCACCAAGCACCCCCTGGAGCCCCTGGAACCCCCGGAGGCCCTCCAGAGCCACCCCCCACTCTCCCCAGACTCACCCCGGGGAAGGGCCACTCTGGCTGGGCATGGCCTCCGCCGACCACCCCCTGGAACCCCTGGAGCCCCCGGAGCACCTCCAGAGCCACCCCCCACTCCTCCAGACTCTGCCCGGGGAAGGGCCACTCTGGCTGGGCATGGCCTCCACTGAGCACCCCCTGGAGCCCCCGGAGCACCTCCAGAGCCACCCCCCACTCTCCCCAGACTCTGCCCGGGGAAGGGACACTCTGGCCGGGCATGGCCTCCGCCGAGCACCCCCTGGAACCCCCGGAGGCCCTCCAGGGCCACCCCCCACTGTCCCCAGACTCACCCGGGGGAAGGGCCACTCTGGCTGGGCATGGTCTCCACCAAGCAGCCCCTGGAGCCCCCGGAGCACCTCCAGAGCCACCCCCCACTCTCCCCAGACTCTGCCCGGGGAAGGGCCACTCTGGCTGGGCATGGCCTCCACCGAGCACCCCCTGGAACCCCTGGAACCCCTGGAACCCCCGGAGGCCCTCCAGAGCCACCCCCCACTCTCCCCAGACTCACCCCGGGGAAGGGCCACTCTGGCTGGGCATGGTCTCCACCAAGCACCCCCTGGAGCCCCCGGAGCACCCCCAGAGCCACCCCCCACTCTCCCCAGACTCACCCCGGGGAAGGGACACTCTGGCTGGGCATGGTCTCCACCAAGCACCCCCTGGAGCCCCCGGAGCACCTCCAGAGCCACCCCCCACTCCTCCAGACTCACCCCGGGGAAGGGACACTCTGGCTGGGCATGGCCTCCGCCGAGCACCCCCTGGAGCCCCTGGAGCCCCCGGAGCACCTCCAGGGCCACCCCCCACTCCTCCAGACTCACCCCGGGGAAGGGACACTCTGGCTGGGCATGGCCTCCGCCGAGCACCCCCTGGAGCCCCCGGAGCACCCCCAGAGCCACCCCCCACTCTCCCCAGACTCACCCCGGGGAAGGGCCACTCTGGCTGGGCATGGCCTCCACCAAGCACCCCCTGGAGCCCCTGGAACCCCCGGAGGCCCTCCAGAGCCACCCCCCACTCTCCCCAGACTCACCCCGGGGAAGGGCCACTCTGGCTGGGCATGGCCTCCGCCGACCACCCCCTGGAACCCCTGGAGCCCCCGGAGCACCTCCAGAGCCACCCCCCACTCCTCCAGACTCTGCCCGGGGAAGGGCCACTCTGGCTGGGCATGGCCTCCACTGAGCACCCCCTGGAGCCCCCGGAGCACCTCCAGAGCCACCCCCCACTCTCCCCAGACTCTGCCCGGGGAAGGGACACTCTGGCCGGGCATGGCCTCCGCCGAGCACCCCCTGGAACCCCCGGAGGCCCTCCAGGGCCACCCCCCACTGTCCCCAGACTCACCCGGGGGAAGGGCCACTCTGGCTGGGCATGGTCTCCACCAAGCAGCCCCTGGAGCCCCCGGAGCACCTCCAGAGCCACCCCCCACTCTCCCCAGACTCTGCCCGGGGAAGGGCCACTCTGGCTGGGCATGGCCTCCACCGAGCACCCCCTGGAACCCCTGGAACCCCTGGAACCCCCGGAGGCCCTCCAGAGCCACCCCCCACTCTCCCCAGACTCACCCCGGGGAAGGGCCACTCTGGCTGGGCATGGTCTCCACCAAGCACCCCCTGGAGCCCCCGGAGCACCCCCAGAGCCACCCCCCACTCTCCCCAGACTCACCCCGGGGAAGGGACACTCTGGCTGGGCATGGTCTCCACCAAGCACCCCCTGGAGCCCCCGGAGCACCTCCAGAGCCACCCCCCACTCCTCCAGACTCACCCCGGGGAAGGGACACTCTGGCTGGGCATGGCCTCCGCCGAGCACCCCCTGGAGCCCCTGGAGCCCCCGGAGCACCTCCAGGGCCACCCCCCACTCCTCCAGACTCACCCCGGGGAAGGGACACTCTGGCTGGGCATGGCCTCCGCCGAGCACCCCCTGGAGCCCCCGGAGCACCCCCAGAGCCACCCCCCACTCTCCCCAGACTCACCCCGGGGAAGGGCCACTCTGGCTGGGCATGGCCTCCACCAAGCACCCCCTGGAGCCCCTGGAACCCCCGGAGGCCCTCCAGAGCCACCCCCCACTCTCCCCAGACTCACCCCGGGGAAGGGCCACTCTGGCTGGGCATGGCCTCCGCCGACCACCCCCTGGAACCCCTGGAGCCCCCGGAGCACCTCCAGAGCCACCCCCCACTCCTCCAGACTCTGCCCGGGGAAGGGCCACTCTGGCTGGGCATGGCCTCCACTGAGCACCCCCTGGAGCCCCCGGAGCACCTCCAGAGCCACCCCCCACTCTCCCCAGACTCTGCCCGGGGAAGGGACACTCTGGCCGGGCATGGCCTCCGCCGAGCACCCCCTGGAACCCCCGGAGGCCCTCCAGGGCCACCCCCCACTGTCCCCAGACTCACCCGGGGGAAGGGCCACTCTGGCTGGGCATGGTCTCCACCAAGCAGCCCCTGGAGCCCCCGGAGCACCTCCAGAGCCACCCCCCACTCTCCCCAGACTCTGCCCGGGGAAGGGCCACTCTGGCTGGGCATGGCCTCCACCGAGCACCCCCTGGAACCCCTGGAACCCCTGGAACCCCCGGAGGCCCTCCAGAGCCACCCCCCACTCTCCCCAGACTCACCCCGGGGAAGGGCCACTCTGGCTGGGCATGGTCTCCACCAAGCACCCCCTGGAGCCCCCGGAGCACCCCCAGAGCCACCCCCCACTCTCCCCAGACTCACCCCGGGGAAGGGACACTCTGGCTGGGCATGGTCTCCACCAAGCACCCCCTGGAGCCCCCGGAGCACCTCCAGAGCCACCCCCCACTCCTCCAGACTCACCCCGGGGAAGGGACACTCTGGCTGGGCATGGCCTCCGCCGAGCACCCCCTGGAGCCCCTGGAGCCCCCGGAGCACCTCCAGGGCCACCCCCCACTCCTCCAGACTCACCCCGGGGAAGGGACACTCTGGCTGGGCATGGCCTCCGCCGAGCACCCCCTGGAGCCCCCGGAGCACCCCCAGAGCCACCCCCCACTCTCCCCAGACTCACCCCGGGGAAGGGCCACTCTGGCTGGGCATGGCCTCCACCAAGCACCCCCTGGAGCCCCTGGAACCCCCGGAGGCCCTCCAGAGCCACCCCCCACTCTCCCCAGACTCACCCCGGGGAAGGGCCACTCTGGCTGGGCATGGCCTCCGCCGACCACCCCCTGGAACCCCTGGAGCCCCCGGAGCACCTCCAGAGCCACCCCCCACTCCTCCAGACTCTGCCCGGGGAAGGGCCACTCTGGCTGGGCATGGCCTCCACTGAGCACCCCCTGGAGCCCCCGGAGCACCTCCAGAGCCACCCCCCACTCTCCCCAGACTCTGCCCGGGGAAGGGACACTCTGGCCGGGCATGGCCTCCGCCGAGCACCCCCTGGAACCCCCGGAGGCCCTCCAGGGCCACCCCCCACTGTCCCCAGACTCACCCGGGGGAAGGGCCACTCTGGCTGGGCATGGTCTCCACCAAGCAGCCCCTGGAGCCCCCGGAGCACCTCCAGAGCCACCCCCCACTCTCCCCAGACTCTGCCCGGGGAAGGGCCACTCTGGCTGGGCATGGCCTCCACCGAGCACCCCCTGGAACCCCTGGAACCCCTGGAACCCCCGGAGGCCCTCCAGAGCCACCCCCCACTCTCCCCAGACTCACCCCGGGGAAGGGCCACTCTGGCTGGGCATGGTCTCCACCAAGCACCCCCTGGAGCCCCCGGAGCACCCCCAGAGCCACCCCCCACTCTCCCCAGACTCACCCCGGGGAAGGGACACTCTGGCTGGGCATGGTCTCCACCAAGCACCCCCTGGAGCCCCCGGAGCACCTCCAGAGCCACCCCCCACTCCTCCAGACTCACCCCGGGGAAGGGACACTCTGGCTGGGCATGGCCTCCGCCGAGCACCCCCTGGAGCCCCTGGAGCCCCCGGAGCACCTCCAGGGCCACCCCCCACTCCTCCAGACTCACCCCGGGGAAGGGACACTCTGGCTGGGCATGGCCTCCGCCGAGCACCCCCTGGAGCCCCCGGAGCACCCCCAGAGCCACCCCCCACTCTCCCCAGACTCACCCCGGGGAAGGGCCACTCTGGCTGGGCATGGCCTCCACCAAGCACCCCCTGGAGCCCCTGGAACCCCCGGAGGCCCTCCAGAGCCACCCCCCACTCTCCCCAGACTCACCCCGGGGAAGGGCCACTCTGGCTGGGCATGGCCTCCGCCGACCACCCCCTGGAACCCCTGGAGCCCCCGGAGCACCTCCAGAGCCACCCCCCACTCCTCCAGACTCTGCCCGGGGAAGGGCCACTCTGGCTGGGCATGGCCTCCACTGAGCACCCCCTGGAGCCCCCGGAGCACCTCCAGAGCCACCCCCCACTCTCCCCAGACTCTGCCCGGGGAAGGGACACTCTGGCCGGGCATGGCCTCCGCCGAGCACCCCCTGGAACCCCCGGAGGCCCTCCAGGGCCACCCCCCACTGTCCCCAGACTCACCCGGGGGAAGGGCCACTCTGGCTGGGCATGGTCTCCACCAAGCAGCCCCTGGAGCCCCCGGAGCACCTCCAGAGCCACCCCCCACTCTCCCCAGACTCTGCCCGGGGAAGGGCCACTCTGGCTGGGCATGGCCTCCACCGAGCACCCCCTGGAACCCCTGGAACCCCTGGAACCCCCGGAGGCCCTCCAGAGCCACCCCCCACTCTCCCCAGACTCACCCCGGGGAAGGGCCACTCTGGCTGGGCATGGTCTCCACCAAGCACCCCCTGGAGCCCCCGGAGCACCCCCAGAGCCACCCCCCACTCTCCCCAGACTCACCCCGGGGAAGGGACACTCTGGCTGGGCATGGTCTCCACCAAGCACCCCCTGGAGCCCCCGGAGCACCTCCAGAGCCACCCCCCACTCCTCCAGACTCACCCCGGGGAAGGGACACTCTGGCTGGGCATGGCCTCCGCCGAGCACCCCCTGGAGCCCCTGGAGCCCCCGGAGCACCTCCAGGGCCACCCCCCACTCCTCCAGACTCACCCCGGGGAAGGGACACTCTGGCTGGGCATGGCCTCCGCCGAGCACCCCCTGGAGCCCCCGGAGCACCCCCAGAGCCACCCCCCACTCTCCCCAGACTCACCCCGGGGAAGGGCCACTCTGGCTGGGCATGGCCTCCACCAAGCACCCCCTGGAGCCCCTGGAACCCCCGGAGGCCCTCCAGAGCCACCCCCCACTCTCCCCAGACTCACCCCGGGGAAGGGCCACTCTGGCTGGGCATGGCCTCCGCCGACCACCCCCTGGAACCCCTGGAGCCCCCGGAGCACCTCCAGAGCCACCCCCCACTCCTCCAGACTCTGCCCGGGGAAGGGCCACTCTGGCTGGGCATGGCCTCCACTGAGCACCCCCTGGAGCCCCCGGAGCACCTCCAGAGCCACCCCCCACTCTCCCCAGACTCTGCCCGGGGAAGGGACACTCTGGCCGGGCATGGCCTCCGCCGAGCACCCCCTGGAACCCCCGGAGGCCCTCCAGGGCCACCCCCCACTGTCCCCAGACTCACCCGGGGGAAGGGCCACTCTGGCTGGGCATGGTCTCCACCAAGCAGCCCCTGGAGCCCCCGGAGCACCTCCAGAGCCACCCCCCACTCTCCCCAGACTCTGCCCGGGGAAGGGCCACTCTGGCTGGGCATGGCCTCCACCGAGCACCCCCTGGAACCCCTGGAACCCCTGGAACCCCCGGAGGCCCTCCAGAGCCACCCCCCACTCTCCCCAGACTCACCCCGGGGAAGGGCCACTCTGGCTGGGCATGGTCTCCACCAAGCACCCCCTGGAGCCCCCGGAGCACCCCCAGAGCCACCCCCCACTCTCCCCAGACTCACCCCGGGGAAGGGACACTCTGGCTGGGCATGGTCTCCACCAAGCACCCCCTGGAGCCCCCGGAGCACCTCCAGAGCCACCCCCCACTCCTCCAGACTCACCCCGGGGAAGGGACACTCTGGCTGGGCATGGCCTCCGCCGAGCACCCCCTGGAGCCCCTGGAGCCCCCGGAGCACCTCCAGGGCCACCCCCCACTCCTCCAGACTCACCCCGGGGAAGGGACACTCTGGCTGGGCATGGCCTCCGCCGAGCACCCCCTGGAGCCCCCGGAGCACCCCCAGAGCCACCCCCCACTCTCCCCAGACTCACCCCGGGGAAGGGCCACTCTGGCTGGGCATGGCCTCCACCAAGCACCCCCTGGAGCCCCTGGAACCCCCGGAGGCCCTCCAGAGCCACCCCCCACTCTCCCCAGACTCACCCCGGGGAAGGGCCACTCTGGCTGGGCATGGCCTCCGCCGACCACCCCCTGGAACCCCTGGAGCCCCCGGAGCACCTCCAGAGCCACCCCCCACTCCTCCAGACTCACCCCGGGGAAGGGACACTCTGGCTGGGCATGGCCTCCGCCGAGCACCCCCTGGAGCCCCTGGAGCCCCCGGAGCACCTCCAGGGCCACCCCCCACTCCTCCAGACTCACCCCGGGGAAGGGACACTCTGGCTGGGCATGGCCTCCGCCGAGCACCCCCTGGAGCCCCCGGAGCACCCCCAGAGCCACCCCCCACTCTCCCCAGACTCACCCCGGGGAAGGGCCACTCTGGCTGGGCATGGCCTCCACCAAGCACCCCCTGGAGCCCCTGGAACCCCCGGAGGCCCTCCAGAGCCACCCCCCACTCTCCCCAGACTCACCCCGGGGAAGGGCCACTCTGGCTGGGCATGGCCTCCACTGAGCACCCCCTGGAGCCCCCGGAGCACCTCCAGAGCCACCCCCCACTCTCCCCAGACTCTGCCCGGGGAAGGGACACTCTGGCCGGGCATGGCCTCCGCCGAGCACCCCCTGGAACCCCCGGAGGCCCTCCAGGGCCACCCCCCACTGTCCCCAGACTCACCCGGGGGAAGGGCCACTCTGGCTGGGCATGGTCTCCACCAAGCAGCCCCTGGAGCCCCCGGAGCACCTCCAGAGCCACCCCCCACTCTCCCCAGACTCTGCCCGGGGAAGGGCCACTCTGGCTGGGCATGGCCTCCACCGAGCACCCCCTGGAACCCCTGGAACCCCTGGAACCCCCGGAGGCCCTCCAGAGCCACCCCCCACTCTCCCCAGACTCACCCCGGGGAAGGGCCACTCTGGCTGGGCATGGTCTCCACCAAGCACCCCCTGGAGCCCCCGGAGCACCCCCAGAGCCACCCCCCACTCTCCCCAGACTCACCCCGGGGAAGGGACACTCTGGCTGGGCATGGTCTCCACCAAGCACCCCCTGGAGCCCCCGGAGCACCTCCAGAGCCACCCCCCACTCCTCCAGACTCACCCCGGGGAAGGGACACTCTGGCTGGGCATGGCCTCCGCCGAGCACCCCCTGGAGCCCCTGGAGCCCCCGGAGCACCTCCAGGGCCACCCCCCACTCCTCCAGACTCACCCCGGGGAAGGGACACTCTGGCTGGGCATGGCCTCCGCCGAGCACCCCCTGGAGCCCCCGGAGCACCCCCAGAGCCACCCCCCACTCTCCCCAGACTCACCCCGGGGAAGGGCCACTCTGGCTGGGCATGGCCTCCACCAAGCACCCCCTGGAGCCCCTGGAACCCCCGGAGGCCCTCCAGAGCCACCCCCCACTCTCCCCAGACTCACCCCGGGGAAGGGCCACTCTGGCTGGGCATGGCCTCCGCCGACCACCCCCTGGAACCCCTGGAGCCCCCGGAGCACCTCCAGAGCCACCCCCCACTCCTCCAGACTCACCCCGGGGAAGGGACACTCTGGCTGGGCATGGCCTCCGCCGAGCACCCCCTGGAGCCCCTGGAGCCCCCGGAGCACCTCCAGGGCCACCCCCCACTCCTCCAGACTCACCCCGGGGAAGGGACACTCTGGCTGGGCATGGCCTCCGCCGAGCACCCCCTGGAGCCCCCGGAGCACCCCCAGAGCCACCCCCCACTCTCCCCAGACTCACCCCGGGGAAGGGCCACTCTGGCTGGGCATGGCCTCCACCAAGCACCCCCTGGAGCCCCTGGAACCCCCGGAGGCCCTCCAGAGCCACCCCCCACTCTCCCCAGACTCACCCCGGGGAAGGGCCACTCTGGCTGGGCATGGCCTCCGCCGACCACCCCCTGGAACCCCTGGAGCCCCCGGAGCACCTCCAGAGCCACCCCCCACTCCTCCAGACTCTGCCCGGGGAAGGGCCACTCTGGCTGGGCATGGCCTCCACTGAGCACCCCCTGGAGCCCCCGGAGCACCTCCAGAGCCACCCCCCACTCTCCCCAGACTCTGCCCGGGGAAGGGACACTCTGGCCGGGCATGGCCTCCGCCGAGCACCCCCTGGAACCCCCGGAGGCCCTCCAGGGCCACCCCCCACTGTCCCCAGACTCACCCGGGGGAAGGGCCACTCTGGCTGGGCATGGTCTCCACCAAGCAGCCCCTGGAGCCCCCGGAGCACCTCCAGAGCCACCCCCCACTCTCCCCAGACTCTGCCCGGGGAAGGGCCACTCTGGCTGGGCATGGCCTCCACCGAGCACCCCCTGGAACCCCTGGAACCCCTGGAACCCCCGGAGGCCCTCCAGAGCCACCCCCCACTCTCCCCAGACTCACCCCGGGGAAGGGCCACTCTGGCTGGGCATGGTCTCCACCAAGCACCCCCTGGAGCCCCCGGAGCACCCCCAGAGCCACCCCCCACTCTCCCCAGACTCACCCCGGGGAAGGGACACTCTGGCTGGGCATGGTCTCCACCAAGCACCCCCTGGAGCCCCCGGAGCACCTCCAGAGCCACCCCCCACTCCTCCAGACTCACCCCGGGGAAGGGACACTCTGGCTGGGCATGGCCTCCGCCGAGCACCCCCTGGAGCCCCTGGAGCCCCCGGAGCACCTCCAGGGCCACCCCCCACTCCTCCAGACTCACCCCGGGGAAGGGACACTCTGGCTGGGCATGGCCTCCGCCGAGCACCCCCTGGAGCCCCCGGAGCACCCCCAGAGCCACCCCCCACTCTCCCCAGACTCACCCCGGGGAAGGGCCACTCTGGCTGGGCATGGCCTCCACCAAGCACCCCCTGGAGCCCCTGGAACCCCCGGAGGCCCTCCAGAGCCACCCCCCACTCTCCCCAGACTCACCCCGGGGAAGGGCCACTCTGGCTGGGCATGGCCTCCGCCGACCACCCCCTGGAACCCCTGGAGCCCCCGGAGCACCTCCAGAGCCACCCCCCACTCCTCCAGACTCTGCCCGGGGAAGGGCCACTCTGGCTGGGCATGGCCTCCACTGAGCACCCCCTGGAGCCCCCGGAGCACCTCCAGAGCCACCCCCCACTCTCCCCAGACTCTGCCCGGGGAAGGGACACTCTGGCCGGGCATGGCCTCCGCCGAGCACCCCCTGGAACCCCCGGAGGCCCTCCAGGGCCACCCCCCACTGTCCCCAGACTCACCCGGGGGAAGGGCCACTCTGGCTGGGCATGGTCTCCACCAAGCAGCCCCTGGAGCCCCCGGAGCACCTCCAGAGCCACCCCCCACTCTCCCCAGACTCTGCCCGGGGAAGGGCCACTCTGGCTGGGCATGGCCTCCACCGAGCACCCCCTGGAACCCCTGGAACCCCTGGAACCCCCGGAGGCCCTCCAGAGCCACCCCCCACTCTCCCCAGACTCACCCCGGGGAAGGGCCACTCTGGCTGGGCATGGTCTCCACCAAGCACCCCCTGGAGCCCCCGGAGCACCCCCAGAGCCACCCCCCACTCTCCCCAGACTCACCCCGGGGAAGGGACACTCTGGCTGGGCATGGTCTCCACCAAGCACCCCCTGGAGCCCCCGGAGCACCTCCAGAGCCACCCCCCACTCCTCCAGACTCACCCCGGGGAAGGGACACTCTGGCTGGGCATGGCCTCCGCCGAGCACCCCCTGGAGCCCCTGGAGCCCCCGGAGCACCTCCAGGGCCACCCCCCACTCCTCCAGACTCACCCCGGGGAAGGGACACTCTGGCTGGGCATGGCCTCCGCCGAGCACCCCCTGGAGCCCCCGGAGCACCCCCAGAGCCACCCCCCACTCTCCCCAGACTCACCCCGGGGAAGGGCCACTCTGGCTGGGCATGGCCTCCACCAAGCACCCCCTGGAGCCCCTGGAACCCCCGGAGGCCCTCCAGAGCCACCCCCCACTCTCCCCAGACTCACCCCGGGGAAGGGCCACTCTGGCTGGGCATGGCCTCCGCCGACCACCCCCTGGAACCCCTGGAGCCCCCGGAGCACCTCCAGAGCCACCCCCCACTCCTCCAGACTCTGCCCGGGGAAGGGCCACTCTGGCTGGGCATGGCCTCCACTGAGCACCCCCTGGAGCCCCCGGAGCACCTCCAGAGCCACCCCCCACTCTCCCCAGACTCTGCCCGGGGAAGGGACACTCTGGCCGGGCATGGCCTCCGCCGAGCACCCCCTGGAACCCCCGGAGGCCCTCCAGGGCCACCCCCCACTGTCCCCAGACTCACCCGGGGGAAGGGCCACTCTGGCTGGGCATGGTCTCCACCAAGCAGCCCCTGGAGCCCCCGGAGCACCTCCAGAGCCACCCCCCACTCTCCCCAGACTCTGCCCGGGGAAGGGCCACTCTGGCTGGGCATGGCCTCCACCGAGCACCCCCTGGAACCCCTGGAACCCCTGGAACCCCCGGAGGCCCTCCAGAGCCACCCCCCACTCTCCCCAGACTCACCCCGGGGAAGGGCCACTCTGGCTGGGCATGGTCTCCACCAAGCACCCCCTGGAGCCCCCGGAGCACCCCCAGAGCCACCCCCCACTCTCCCCAGACTCACCCCGGGGAAGGGACACTCTGGCTGGGCATGGTCTCCACCAAGCACCCCCTGGAGCCCCCGGAGCACCTCCAGAGCCACCCCCCACTCCTCCAGACTCACCCCGGGGAAGGGACACTC